>NW_027495836.1:0-245000 GCF_021521415.1 Bidens hawaiensis | reverse complement strand
AAGTAGACTACTCAAGAATTTCACATTTCATTTATAACATAATTGAATAAAAAATTCATAAAACCTAAATAATAAGAATAAGGAAGACAGAAACAATAAAGTTTTGCTCGATCTTTACTAGAAACTTGAGTAAGGAGTAGATCTTTTTGGAGTTTTCTAGAATCTGAAAGCGAGAACTCCTTTATTGTTTTTTTCTTTATTTAACCTACTTTAGCCGGATGAAAGTAAACTTTCACTTCCGATTTTGAGGGGGGGGGGGTTTCCTATCCCAAATTTTATTTTGCTAGGCCCATAGATAAAAAAAAACCCACTTTTTTAAGATTACGGGGTTTATTGGAATACGGAATTCAACCTTGGAAATACAGGATCCCTATTTTTTTACTACCCGAAGCTTCAATACATTTCGAAATCGAGAGATGTCTACCGGGGGGTTCTATCAGACAAAAATTAGCAAATCTAGATTTACGAATGATTATAGATTATTCATTGGTAGAATGGAAAGAATTGAATTAAGAGGAACCCACAGGGAATGAATGGGAAGATAGAAAAGTTGGAAGAAGAAAAGATTTTTTGCTTAGACGCATGGAATTGACTAAGCATTTTATTCGAACAAATATAGAACCAAAATGAATGGTTTTGTGTCTACTACCTGTTCTTCCTCCTTAGTTGAGACCAATCTATCATATAGATGAGGATAAACTAGTGACCTCAGATATTAATGAGATCTATTGAAGAATTATCTATCGGAATGATACTATTATAGATCAATTAACAACAAGTATAGCTATGCCAGAATAATTAATAATATCTCAGGAAAAATTGCTAGATGAAGTCGTGGATGCACTTCTTGATAATGGAATCTGCGGACAGCCAATGAGGGATGATCATAATAGAATTTACAAGTCGCTTTTAAGTGTAATTGAATGAAAAGAAGGAAGAGTTCTCGAGACTCTTCTTGGTAAACGGGTCAACTACTCAGGGCGGTCGGTGATTGTTGTAGGCCCTTCACTTTCATTACATCGATGTAGATTGCCTCGCGAAATTGCAATAGAACTTTTCCAGGCATTTGTAATTCGTGACCTAATTAAAAAACATCTTGCTTCGAACATAGGAGTTGCTAAGAGTCAAAGTCGAAAAAATAAACCTATTATATGGGAAATACTTCAGGAAATTCTGGATGACCATCCTGTATTACTGAATAGAGCGCCTACTCTGGATAGATTAGGCATACAGGCATTCCTCCCCATTTAGTGGAAGAGCGTGCTATTTGTTTAAATCCATTACTTTGTAAGGGCTTCAATGCGGACTTTGACGGGGATCAAATGCCTGTTCATGTGCCTTTATCTTTAGAGGCTCAAGTAGAGGCACGCTTACTTATGTTTTCTCATATAAATCTTTTGTCTCCAACTATTGGAGATCCCATTTCTGCACCTTAGTGGACTCTATGTCTTAACGAGTGGAAATCGTCGGGGTATTTGTGTAAATAGGTATAATCCATGTAATATTAGAAACTATCAAAATGAAGATAATAACTATAAGCATACAAAAGAAAGAACCCTTGTTTTGTAATGCCTATGATGCAATTGGAGCTTATCGGCAAAAACGAATCAATTTAGGTAGTCCCTTGTGGTTGCGATGGCGACTAGATCAACTTGTTATTGCTGCAAGAGAAGTTCCTATCGAAATTCACTATGAATCTTTGGGGACCTATTATGAGATTTATGGACACTATCTAATAGTATGAAGTATAAAAAAAGAAATTCTTTATATATATATATTCGAACCACTCTTGGTCATATTTCTCTTTCTCGAGAAATAGAAGAAGCCATACAGGGGTTTTGGCAGAGCTGTTGTAATTCTATGCTACCAGGGGGAATTCGAATCTCGCCGGGTTAACTAGGACTAGAATTGTGGAATTTCTACGTGAATCAAGACCTAGAAAAGGAAGTTTTCCAATCACTGACTCAAACCCATTGTCAAAAATTCTACTCAGCACAACGCAATATGGAGCAACTGGTGGTAGAATGGCCCACTCATGTCTTTCACAATAAAGTGATAGACGAAACTGCCATGAAACGACTTATTAGTCGATCACTATGGAATAGGTTATACATCACATATACTGGATCAAGTAAAGACTCTGGGTTTCCGGCAAGCTACCTCCGCATCCATTTCATTAGGAATTGATGATCTTTTAACAATACCTTCTAAAAGATGGCTAGTTCAAGACGCTGAACAACAAAGTTTTTTTTTGGAAAAACACCATCATTATGGGAATGTACACGCTGTAGAAAAATTACGCCAGTCGATCGAGATATGGTATGCCACAAGTGAATATTTGCGAAAAAATATGAATCCTAATTTTCGGATGACCGATCCTTTAATCCAGTCCATATAATGTCTTTTTCGGGAGCCAGATGAAATGCATCTCAGGTACATAAATTAGTAGGTATGAGAGGAATAATTTCGGATCCCCAAGGGCAAATGATTGATTTACCCATTCAAAGCAATTTAGGCGAAGGACTCTCTTTAACAGAATATATTATTTCTTGCTACGGAGCCTGTAAAGGGGTTGTGGATGCTGCTATATGAACATCAGATGCAGGATATCTCATGCGCAACTTGTTGAAGTATACTTTCAATAGGAACTTCTCTTGCAGCAATCGAACTTATTCCAAGAGTATATTACCATGCCCCAGAGTCTTTACTTGACCCAAGCATCTTAATATGTAAATTCAGGCCAACTTTATTAGAAATAATTTTATAATAAAGTATACCAACTTTATTAGAAACAATTTTATACACTACTATAACACTAATAGAGTATGATAAGTAGGAAATCAATTTCTTACTTACCATACTCTCGGATCTCACAGAATACCGCCGATTATAGCACATTGATTTCATTTAAGGTGCAATACAAAAATATAATACTTTTCAAAAAATATAATACTTTTCATTTAATTTCTTCAACTATTGATAAGAATTCAGAAGTCAAGTTTCATTTAAAGTAATTAATCATTTTGACTGGTTGTTTTTACGTAAATTATAAATAGAAAAGAAATAGGAATTAAAATGAAAAGTGCAGTAGCAATAAATGCTAGAATATTTACTTCCATAATCACATTGTTTTTTTTTTCACAATAACTCGGGATTTAATCCCATAGAGATGATAAATCTTTCACCTGTCAATTTAATGAATGCATTACCTATCGATGATCTTGAATCGGATTAATATCATGAATAACAATACCTGAGCTGTTAAATTAATTCGTCGTTGAGAATTGAATAGTATAACATACGAACATCTTTTATCTATACCGAATCCAAAAAGGGATTCCCGAACCAATAAAAAACCCCTTTACTTTAACTTTATTTATCCTTCTTTTCTTTATTTTCTATAACCTACCTTCCTTAGATCTTCCTGATAGAAATATCAAACGAAATCTAACCACCCGCCCGAACTACAATAACCAACAAACAATACAACAATACAAGCGAAGTGGAAAAGGAGAGGAATTAGGTTCTAAATTTTAATGATCTAAATTTCTTTAGAAGAAAAATAAGTATGAGAAAGATGAGTCGCGGGAGAAAAGATGGAATATTCTATCAACTTCACTATTTTAGTTATTCTTTAGTTTAGGGTTTGTTCTTTCTTCGACAGAATCCTGAAAAAAAAAAGAAGAGAAACCCCTTCGGAATTCAATTATGTTCTTTGTCCCTTCTTTCACAGAAAATCGAGAGCCGAATTGATGTACTTATTGGATCCGTCGGGACTAAGGGGACTCGAACCCGCAATGTCCGCCTTGACAGGACGGTGCTCTTGCCTATTGAACTACAATCCCTGGGAAATAAGAAGAGATCTAGCAGAAATTTTGGATTCTTTTTTATTCTCTCGTATCAAGTATTTTTTAAGAACAAGAGGGTTCTACCATTTGATAGTAGATTGACAAATTGTTGGGCTGATCTGGATTTGAACCAGCGTAGACATATTGTCAACGAATTTACAGTCTGTCCCCGTTAGCCACTCGGGTATCGACCCAACACCTAATTCATTTTAGACGTTCCATATTCAACTTCCTTTCGTCTCCCATGCAGATTTGACAAATACATATCACTTGATATACAATACAAAGTCCCACTGAGTTGACTATTAGAAGGACTTGACAAAGATGGATCACTTGATAGAAAATCCAACCTCTTATAGTCTTGAGTATTGGTATACCCCTAGAGGTACTTGAACCCTCATTTTCTATGTGAAAGGGAGAGGACGTAACCACTGGAGCATAGGGGCCTCTGGCCACCTTACCTTAATATAACTCAGGCCGAGAGCCACTTTTTGGAGATGAATAGGAGATGAATAAAACCGAAAAACTCGTTAACTATTCTGGAGGTTAATGGTAATCAAATTGAACTTTACCATTAAATTACAACCTTGAAACTTGATTTCATTGGACTTTCTCGTCTTTATATCTCTCATTCACAAAGGGTTCTGCATTGGATCCAAGATCCTTTACTATCCAGTGGATTCAAGGTGCTTTACCAAAATGTATTTGACCACTTATATTATACTGCGCCCTAAGTTATACTGTCAATTAACTATAGGACAGGAGGGCAATAAAAGAATAGAGAAGAAGGAAATATAGATTAGGTATATCCGCGCGTGTTAAGTTAATAAATACAACATTAATATAGTTTAATAGGTATTCAATATTATATTCAAGTAAATTATAATTTCAATACCATTATACATTATAATATAAGAAACTAAATCAGTTTTGATATTTGATATTCTAATAAAATCCCAAAGCAGAGTAAGCCTAAATGGTAGAATTCTTTTTCTAGGACTGTTTTATAAATTCCGTTCCGGTTTCATCTCTTAAAATAAGTTCAGTGCCAATTTTGATTTCACCTATCTCATAGATTCAAGTCAAAGATCCATAAAATCGAAATTCCATCATTGCTAGATCTATAGGATTTTATTTGATATTTGATGGATAATGAGCCAGCCAAAATGGTATTTTTTTTATTAGAATTCGATGTGGATGAATATAAATAACTGACAATTTCCAAATAATCCAGGATAGACGCAATGTCCACAATACCTGGATTTAATCGGATACAATTTGAAGGATTTTGTAGGTTCATTGATCAGGGTTTGGCAGAGGAGCTTTCTAAGTTTCCAAAAATTGAAGATACAAATCAAGAAATTGACGTTGAATTATTTTTGGAAAGATATCAATTTGTAGAACCCCTGATAAAGGAAAGAGATGCTGTGTATGAATCACTCACATATTCTTCTGAATTATATGTATCCGCGAGACTCATTTGGAAAAATGATAGGAGTAAGTATATCCAAGAACAAACAATTTTGATAGGAAAGATCCCTCTAATGACTTCTCTGGGAGCTTTTATAGTAAATAGAATCTATAGAATTGTGATCAATCAAATATTGCAAACTCCTGGTATTTATTACCAGTCAGAATTAAACGATAACGGAATTTCGGTCTATACCGGCACCATAATATCAGATTGGGGAGGAAGACTAGAATTAGAAATTGATAGAAAAACAAATATATGGGTTCGTGTGAGTAGGCAAAACTATCTATTCTAGTTCTATTATCAGCAATGCAGTTGAATATAAGAGAAATTCTAGAGAATGTTTGCTATCCTGAACTATTTTTGTCTTTTCTGAATGATAAAAGAAATAGGATCAAAAGAAAATGCCATTTTGGGATTTTATCAACAATTTGCTTGTGTAGAGGGAGATCCGGTATTTTCTGAATCTTTATTTAAGGATTTACAAAAAAAAATTCTTTCAACAAAGATGTGAATTGGGAGGGATTGATCAACTAAACATGAATCGGAGACTAAACCTTAATAAACCCCAGAACAATACATTTTTGTTAACAATATGTTTTGGCAGCTGCAGATCGTTTGATTTGAATCAAATTTGGAATGGGTACACTTAACAATATGAATCATTTGCAAAATAAACGTATTCGTTCTGTAGCGGATCTTTTACAAGAGCAATTTGGGTTGGCCTTAGTTCGTTTAGAAAATATGGCTCGAGGAAACATATATACATCTCTTAAGCATAACTGGACACCAACTCCTCAGAACTTGGCAAATTCAACTCCATTAACAGATACTTATAAAGATTTTTTTCCGTTTACACCCATTATCTCAAGTTTTGGATCGAACTAATCCATTGACACAGATAGTTAATGGGATAAAATTGAGTTATTTGGGCCAGGGGTGATTGACTGCGCGGACTGCTAATTTTCCAATACGAGATATTCATCCTAGTCACTATGGGCATATTTGCCCAATTGACACATCTGAAGGAATAAATGTTGGACTTATTGGATCCTTAGCAATTCACGCGAGGATTGGCTGTTGGGGGTCTCTAGAAAGTCTGTTTTATAAAATTTATAAAATTTCTGAGAGATCAAAAGGGGCACAGATGCTTTAGTTATCACCGGGTAGAGATGAATACCATATGGCAGCGGCAGGAAATTCTTTGGCCTTGAATCAGGGCATTCAGGAAGAACAGGTTGTTCCAGCTCGATATCGTCAAGAATTCCTGACTATTCCATGGGAACTGGTTCATCTTCGAAGTATTTTTGCCTTCCAATATTTTTCTATTGGAGCTTCCCTCATTCCTTTTATCGAGCATAATGACGCGAATCGGGCTTCAGTGAGTTCTAATATGCAACGCCATGCAGTCCCTCTTTCTCAGTCCGAGAAGTGCATTGTTGGAACTGGAAGGAAAGATTTTTTATAGCTTAACACGAAGGAAAGATTTTTTTATACCGATACTGACAAGATCCTTTTATCAGGTAATGGAGATACTCTAAGGATTCCATTAGTTATGTATCAACGTTCCAACAAAAATACTAGTATGCATCAAAAACCCCAGGTTCGGCGGGGTAAATGCATTAAAAAGGGACAAATTTTAGCGTATGGTGCTGCTACTGTTGGAGACGAACTCGCTTTGGGGAAAAACGTATTAGTAGCTTTGGGGAAAGTTACAATTTTGAAGATGCAGTACTCATTAGCAAGCACTTAGTATATGAAGACCTTTATACTTCTTTTCATATACGTAAATATGAAATTCAGATTAACCAAGGCCCCGAAAGGGTCACTAATGAAATACCGCATTTAGAAGTCCATTTACTCCGAAATTTAGACAAAACTGGAATTGTAATGCTGGGAACTTAGGTGGAAACAAGTGATAATTTAGTAGGTAAATTAACGCCCCAAATGGTGAAATAATCATCATATTCCCCGGAAGATAGATTGTTACGAACCATACTTGGCATGCGGGCATATACTTCAAAAGAAACTTGTCTAAAACTACCTTTAGACGGAAGGGGTCGGGTTATTGATGTCAGATGGGTCCAGATCTCTAAGACAGATGACACAGAGAAAATATAAAGTATTCGTGTATATATTTTACAGAAACGTGAAATAAAAGTAGTCGACAAAGTAGCTGGAAGACATGGGAATAAGGGTATCATTTCAAAAATTTTACCTAGACAAGATATGCCTTATTTGCAAGATGGAAGAGCTGTTGATATGGTCCTCAATACATTAGAAGTACTTTCGTGAATGAATGCAGGACACATTTTTAAATCTTCAATCGGGTTAGCAGGGGATTTGCTAGACATACATTATCGAATAGCGCCTTTTGATGAGAGATATGAACAAGAAGCTTCGAGAAAACTGGTGTTTTCTGAATAATATGAAGCCAGTAAGCAAACAGCGAATCAATGGATATTAGAACCCGAGTCTCCAGGAAAAAGCAAAATATTTAAGGGAAGAACGGGGGATCCTTTTGAACAACATGTTATAATAGGAAAGCCTTATATCTTGAAATTAATTTATCAAGATGATGATAAAAGGCGTTCCAGTGGGCGTTATTCATGTCTTACACAACAACCCTTAATGGAAGGGCCAAGAAAGGGGGGCAACGAGTAGGAGAAATGGAGGTTTCGGCTTTAGAGGGGTTTGGCGTTGCTTATATTTTACAAGAGATGCTTACTTATAAATCTGATCATATTAGAGCCTGCCAAAAAGTACTTGGTACTATAATCTTTGAAGGAAGAATACCGACTCCAGAAAATGCTCCAGCATCTTATCGGTTGTTCGTTCGAGAACTATGATCTTTAGCTCTTGAATGAATCATTTTCTTGTATCTGAGAACACTTTCTGGCTTAATAGGAAGGAAGCTTAATCGAAATGAAGCAGAAGTTTTCTTCTATGATCGATCGATATACACATCAACAACTCCGAGTTGGATTAGTTTCTCCTCAACAAATAAGTTCTTGGTCTAATAAAATCCTGCCTAATGGCGAGATTGTTGGAGAGGTAACAAAACCTTATACCTTTCATTACAAAACCAATAAACCAGAAAAAGATGGATTATTTTGTGAAAGAATTTTTGGGCCTATCAAAAGTGGAATTTGTGCTTGTGGAAATTATCGAGTAATCGGAGACGAAAAGGAAGACCCGCAATTTTGTGAACAATGCGGAGTCGAGTTTGTTGATTCTCAGATAGGAAGATATCAAATGGGCTACATCGAACTCTCATACTCGGTAATGCATGTGTAGTATTTGAAACGTCTTCCTAGTTATATTGTGAATCTTTTAGATAAACCTCTTAACGAATTAGAAGACCTAGTATACTGCGGTGTGTGATTTGATCGAAATTCTGATTTTTACAGATTCGAAATGAGAAACTTACATCCCATTTAATCCAATCGGGATACCCTTACCAGACATGTTTCTTGGTAGGAGTAACATGAAGCTCAGAATTAGGGATGTATTCATGACACTCCCCAAAAAGGGAATTGATCTATGGTCGATTTCATAAGAATTTATAGTTATACCTCGTAAAAAAAACTTTCTCTTTTGTGGAATTAAACAATTCTTTTTTTTTGAAAGAAATTTTGTTCAAGTAAGCAAATAGAAAAGGTGTCATGGTTAAAAGAGTCTATCTATCGCATATAGACTTTAAGGGCATCGTGGCGTAACCGTCGAGGTGAAGTCCGGACCTAAAAGATCGAATGAAACAGTGCAGAGACAAGTAAATTCCATATGAATTTCAAGGTATTCTATTTAATTAAGAATTACGGGATTCATCATTCGAGAGGAAGTAGCCTACTCAAGAAATTCACATTCATTTATGTCATAATTGAATAAAGAATTCATAAAACCTAAATAAAAAGAATAAGGAAGACAGAAACTTGAGTAAGGAGTAGATCTGAAAGCGAGAACTCCTTTCTTTTTATTTTTTACTTTATGTGACCTATTTTAGCCGGATGAAAGTAAACTTTCACGTCCGATTTTGAGGGGGGGGGATCCTATCCTAATTTTTATTTTGCTAGGCCCATAGATAAAAAAACCCACTTTTTTACGATTACGGGGTTTATTGGAATACGAAATTCAACCTGAAAATATAGGATCCCTATTTGTTTTTACTACCCTGAGCTTCGATACATTTCGTAATCGAGAGATGTCTACCGGGGGGCTCTATCAGACAACAATTAGCAAATCTAGATTTACAAATGATTATAGATTATTCATTGGTAGAATGGAAAGAATTGGAGGAAGAGTAACCCACAGGGAATGAATGGAAAGATAGAAAAGTTGGAAGAAGAAAATAGTTTTTGCTTAGACGCATGGAATTGGCTAAGCATTTTATTCAAACAAATATAGAACCAAAATGGATGGTTTTGTGTCTGTTACTAGTTCTTCCTCTTGAGTTGAGACCAATCTATCATATAAATGAGGATAAACTAGTGACCTCAGATACTAATGAAATCTGTAGATGAATTGATGGAGGCCCAATTATTGAAGAACGTGTCATGTTGTATTTGGAGGCCCATGATCGTGCTTCCAAAGGTGGCCTACGAAAATTAGCATAACTTGGCCCACGAAGCTCCGTTTTGAGCCCATTACCAGTCAAATAGAAGTTTGAAAGGAGGAGCACATTGTGGCAAATTGCCTACAGCAGTTTGGTCCAAGTCTGAAGCCCAAAAATGCCTCATAAATAAAGTTATGGGCCTTTTTATGTTTTTTGTCACTTTTTGCATTTTTCTTTTTGGGTTTGTGTTTGGCCCATGGCCTTTTTTGGGCCCGTTTCGTATTAAAAACTCTATTTATATTCAGTACATGTAATGTGAAAGATCAGACTTAAATTTTGATAATAAAGATTTTTTCACTTCATTTTCCCCTGACTTTTGGGTGGGATTTGGAAGTTTTGGGAAGTTCTTCACGAGTATTCATAGAATCAACGTGAATCGATCTTCGTTATCATTCACCATTGCATCAAGAATTATCTATCAGAATAATACTCTTATAGATCTATTGACAACAAGTATAGCTACGCCAGAAGAATTAATAATATCTTATGAAAAATTGCTACAAGAAGCCATGGATGCACTTCTTGATAATGGAATCTGCGAATAACCAATCAGGGATGATCATAATAGAATTTACAAGTCGCTTTCAGATGTAATTGAAGGAAAAGAAGGAAGAGTTCGCGAGACTCTGCTTGGTAAATGGGTCGATTATTCAGGGCGGTCAGTGATTTTCGTAGGCCCTTCACTTTCATTACATCGATGTGGATTGCCTCGCGAAATTTCAATAGAACTTTTCCAAGCATTTGTAGTTCGTGACCTAATTAGAAAACATCTTGCTTCGAACATACGAGATGGTAAGAGTCAAATTCGGGAAAAAATACCTATTGTATGGGAAATACTTTAGGAAATTCTGGATGGCCATCCTGTATTACTGAATATAGCGCCTACTCTGCATAGATTAGGCATACAGGCATTCCTCCCCATTGTAGTGGAAGAGCGTGCTATTTGTTTACGTCCGTTTGTTTGTAAGGGCTTCAATACGGACTTTGACAGGGATCAAATGGCTGTTCATATGCCTTTATCTTTAGGGCTCAAGCAGAGGCACATTTACTTATGTTTTCTCATATGAATTTTTTGTCTCCAACTATTGGATATCCCATTTCTGCACCAACTCAAGATATGCTTATGGACTCTTTGTCTTAATGATTGGAAATCGTTGGGGTATTTGTGTAAATAGGTATAATCCATGTAATAGTATAAACTATCAAAATGAAGATAATAACTATAAGTATACAAAAAAAAAAGAACCCTTTTTTTGTAATACCTATGATGCAAATGGAGCTTGTGGGCAAAAACGAATCAATTTAGGTAGTCCTTTGTGGGAGCGATGGCGACAAGATCAACGTGTTATTGTTGCAAGAGAAGTTCCTATAGAAATTCACTATTAATCTTTGGGGACCTATTATGAGATTTATGGACACTATCAAATAGTAAGAAGTATAAAAAAAGAAATTCTTTATATATATATTCAAACCATCTTGGTCATATTTCTCTTTATCGAGAAATAGAAGAAGCCATACAGGGGTTTTAGCAGGACTGTTGTAATTCTATGCTACTAGGGGGAGTTTGAATCTCGCCGGGTTAACTAGGACTAGAATTGTTGAATTTCTACGTGAATCAAGATCTAGAAAAGGAAGTTTTCCAATCACTGACTCAAACCCATTGTCAAAAATTCTACTCAGCACAACGCAATAGGGAGGTACTGATGGCAGAACGGCCCACTCAGGTCTTTCACATTAAAGTGATAGATGGAACTGCCATGAAACGACTTATTAGTCGATTTATTGATCAATATGGAATAGGATATACATCACATATCATGGATCAAGTAAAGACTCTGGGTTTCCGACAAGATACCGCCGCATCCATTTCATTAGGAACTGATGATCTTTTAACAATACCTTCTAAAATATAGCTAGTTCAAGACGCAGAACAACAAAGTTTTATTTTGGGAAAACACCATCATTATGGGAATGTACACGCGGTAGAAAAATTACGCCAATCGATCGAGATTTGGTATGCCACAAGTGAATATTTGCGACAAGAAATGAATCCTAATTTTCGGATGACCGATCCTTTTAATCCAGTCCATATAATGTCTTTTTCGGGGGCCAGAGGAAATGTATCTTAGGTACATCAATTAGTAGGTATGAGAGGATTAATGTCGGATCCCAAAGGGCAAATGATTGATTTGCCCTTTCAAAGAAATTTTCGCGAAGGACTCTCTTTAACAAAATATATTATTTCTTGCTACGAAGCCCGTAAAGTGGTTGTGGATACCGATATACGAACATCTAATGCAGGATATCTCACTCGCAGACTTGTTGAAGTAGTGCAACACATTGTTGTACGTCGAACAAATTGTGGCACCGTTCGAGGTATTTCTGTAAGTCCTCAAAAGGGAATGATGGCGGATAAGATTTTTATCCAAACATTAATTGGTCGTGTATTAGCAGATATATATATATATATATATATATATATATATATATAGGTTCGCGATACATTGCTACTAGAAATCAAGATATTGGGGTTGGACTTGTCAATAGATTCATAAATTTTAGAGCACAACCAATCTCTATTCGAACCCCCTTTACTTGTAGGAGTACATATTGGATTTGTCAATTATGTTATGGCCGAAGTCCGACTCATAACGACCTGGTCGAATTGGGAGATGTTGTAGTTATTATTGCAAGTGAATCTATTGGAAAACCAGGCACTCAATTAACATTAAGAACTTTACATACCGGCGGAGTATTCATAGGGGGTACTGCAGAACATGTGCGAGCCCCTTCTAATGGAAAAATCAAATTCAATGAGGTTTTGGTTCATCCGACACGTACACGTCATGGACATCCTGCTTTTCTATGTTCTAGAGACTTGTATGTAACTATTGAGAGTGAAGACATTATACACAATGTGTGTATTCCTCCCAAAAGTTTTCTATTAGTTTAGAACGATCAACATGTAGAATCAGAACAAGTCATTGCTGAGATTTGCACGAGAACATCCACTTTGAATTTGAAAGAGAATGTTCGAAAACATACTTATTCTGACTTAGAGGGCGAAATGCACTGGAATACCGATGTGCACCATGCCCCTGAATTTACATATGGTAATATTCATCTCTTACCAAAAACAAGTCTTTTATGGATAGTATTCGGGTTCAAATATCCTTGGATTCGTTGTTTGCTTACTGGCTTCATATAATTGAGAAAACAACAGTTTTCTCGAAGCTTCTTGTTTATATCTCTCATCAAAAGGCGCTATTCGATAATGTCTGTCTAGCAAATCCCCTGCTAACCCGAGTGAAGACTCAAAAATTTATCCAACATTCATTCACGAAGGTACTCCTAATGGATTGAAGAGCATATCAACAGCTCTTCCATTTTGCAAATAAGGCATATCTTGTCTAGGAAAAATTTTTGAAATGATACCCTTATTTCCATATCTTCCAGCTACTTGATCGCCTACTTTTATTTCACGATTCTGTAAAATATATACATGAATACTTTCTGTTTTCTCCGTCTCATCTCTCTTAGAGCTCTGAACCCATCTCACATCAATAACCCGACCCCTGCCGCCTATAGGTAGTTTTAGACAAGTTTCTTTTGAAGTATATACCCGCAAGCCAAGTATGGTTCGTAACAATCTATCTTCCAGGGCATATGATGATTCTTTCACCATTTGGGGCGTTAATTTACCTAGTATGTATGTATGTATGTATGTATGCATGCATGCATGCATGCATGCATGCATGCATGTATGTATGTATGTATGTATGTATGTATGTATGTATGTATGTATGTATGTATGTATGTATGTATGTATGTATGTATGTATGTATGTATGTATGTATGTATGTATGTTTGTATGTATGTATGTATGTATGTATGTATGTATGTATGTATGTATGTATATGCATGTATGAATCCTTGTAATCTTTCGGCTATTATCAATATATGGACAGTCATTCTGCTGGATATCGTTCTTTGTTATTTATCGTCTTGTATATCTTGATGTATCCAATTGAGACTAGATCTTGGATCGTATTGCAGAGGGAGAATCGGGAACTAATAGCCCTGGTGGCTGCTCAGGGGTGGGGAGATAGAAAAGCAGGATGAAGTGATTCTTCTATTAACGTGTAAAGAAGAAATTTTGAAGAAACTGAGATCTCGACAAGGATCCTAAAGCAGACAGATTTGATCAGCAACCAGGTGCTTCATCATCCGGTCATATACCTGCTGAGGGAGAGTCATATGGGAAAGAATTTGCTATTTATCATGATTCGACTGAGGTACAACTCATGAACACCTTGAAAGTGAAGATGGTGTTGTTTGTGGATGATAAAGGGGTTGTAATATGTATGGTTGATGCGTCTGATATTGAAGAAGGCGAGTCGTTGCCCACTATTTGACTAAAGAACACATCACCATTATTCTTAACTTAAACAAAGATGATGTGGAAGAATTGGAAAGACAGGAGGATGTTGAAGTGGAAGACACTAAGGAAGTCAGATTTGATTCAAGTATTCCATCTAGGAATACTTGTTTTAATGATGTTGAGATGGAATATGTTACGGATGAGGAATACCCGGATATGTATACACGGTTTAGCACTGATGATGGGATTCCATTTTTCACTATTGAACACTATAAAGCAGCCGAGGAGTGTTTGAGATAGGAGAAGGAATGGAGTAAAGGTAAAGAGAAAGTGCAAGAAACCGAGACATGGCTTCTGATGATATGTTCAAGTGCAATGCTGATAAGATGAACAAGTTGATCAAGACATTGCGGTATGCACAAAAAGAAGACTATCTGCAGTCAAAGGCCTGTATGTCTTTATATCAAACGAAGAAGTTTGTTGTCGAGAAGACCGTCAAAGGTGATATTGTCTCTTGGATGTACGAACCTGAGCTGAAGGCTTGTATAGTGAAGTGGGATACCGACATGCAGTATTTCCAGCATATTATTGATGTTCTTTCCATGCCACGATTGGATGTTCGTAATTTGGCGTATAGACCCCTCATGAATCGTGATGATAATCAATTGGCAGATTGGTTCTATCGTTATCTCATCCACGAGGCAAATTACGGTTTTAAGTTTTTCAAGCCTTAAGTACCGACACGAAAATATACGGATGAAATTGATCCACATATTGGTTGGAGGAAGTTGGTGTTGAACGTGAAGCCGCCTCGAACATTGAAGAAAGTTCCTTTTAAGTCTTTTCCTCCAAGTCTTTACAAGAGATTCAATAGGTGGTATTATGATGACAAGACGGGTGAGGTGGTGATCGTGTTGGGTTCTAGGTTGAGGTTGAGTTTATTCGGATAATTGACCCGATGTGGCTGGTCAACATGTTTGAGTCTGATAATGACGTATTATTACATAATCATATCAGATGGGCACACAACAAAGACAATGAGCTCGCTATGCAATTCCAACATGTTGTTCGCATATGTCATGCTTTTGGAATTCACAGCTGCGCTAATTGGAAGGCCAGAAGATACAGAGCTCGAGATGAGGGGGAGTTTGTTGATATATCATTTGTCATCTCGGTCTTTGCTTAGCGTATTTGGAAATTAGCTCAAATGTTTGGGGGTATTTTGGTAATTCATGTAATGTATGGCTCATTTGTTATGGGTTGTATAGCGAATGAGAACCAGTTTTGTACCTCATTCGTTAGGGTTGTTAACGAATGAGGTAACACATGGAAAGTCATTTGTTATGGTCAAACGAATGACGTAACGAATGTGATGCTCATTCGTTATACATGTATAACGAATGAGCCGTCACTTATAAATACTCTTTAACTTATCAAGTTAATTATCAATGCCTATTTTATTACATTTAGCCTTGTTACTATGCCGAAATTCCCTCTCATTACACATACTTACACAAAGTTAATCAAATAGAGTGTTCATGGAACCATATCACAGAGTAGATCTTAATGGACGAATCTTCCATGGATTCTCAGAAGGGATTTTCGTGTCTGATTGGTTTCACTTATTTAAGACTTGATGTATTGTTTAAACTAGGATTTTTTCACTCAATTAACGTTCTGATCAGTTTTTAATACAGATTTTATTCATCTCATATTAATTCTCATATTTTGGACACGTTGGAACCGAATCCGACCTTAAATCGATATTCAGACCGACTATGACCGAACCACTCGCTTAAACATACTTTTTCACCATTTTTAACGTAAAACCCCAAGATTTATGATTTATTTGATCAAGTTTTGTAAGCTTTATTGATTCAAATATTTTTTTTTCAATATTAGGGATCAACTCACAAATTCGGGTTTGTCAGCTCGCTTAAGATGATTTTTATTATTTGTTTATTATCTCTCACCCGTTAAATTCTCTAAGGTGAGTAATCACAACCCTGTTTTCACTCTTTTATTTTAAGGGTAATATGGCACTAGAAAAAATATAAAAATAAAAACTAATAAAAAATAATAAAAAACTCGTTGTAGTGCACATATGCAATACATTGATTTTTTCTATTGCATATGTGCACTAGTGTGTATTGTATTTGTGCAATAGTGTTGAATATCATATATGCAATTATTTGTATTGTATATGCTCAATAGTGTTATATTATACGAAAAATTAAAAAAAACCGATATGGTGCATATGTGCATTAGTGTTGTATTACATATATGCAATAGTTTGTGTTGCATACAAGCAATAGTGTTGTATTTGCGTATATTTAATAGTATGTATTGTATAATGCAATTATGTTGTATTATATGCAATAAAAACCTATTGTATATATAAAATGCTCACAATTTCACATATACACTACATCGACAAATTTTATTTTTTATTGAGCCAATATCAACTTATTCGAAGGATGGAAGGGAAAAAATTATAAAATATTTTTTTTTAAATAAAAGGTTAAAAATATTTTTTTATTAGTTCTCTAGTTCTCTCTTTAAGACGAGTTCTCTCTAGATCCCTATATATATTGCAGGTAGTTACATTGGATGTTTGGAAATTTTGAACCTCACAGATATGGACCATAGGAGTTCTATCAAAAACTTAATTTAACTTCAACTGCTTTGAATAATTGTTATTTTTTTTATTTGAACTATTGGATGTTTGTTTATTTGGATTGCTCAATTTGACTTTATGAAGTAAAATAATTAAATATTAACATAATATATAAATTAGTATCTTATGAACCATTGAGTGATCATTCACACCTTGGCATATTTCGTTGTAGGTTGGAGTGTGACAGATTGGTATCAGAGCTGAAGGCCACATGAAAGGTGGTTAGACATAATGGCCACATACATGCTTATGGATTTGTCCTAATTGTTTAAATTATTGCTCGTAGCTTATATTATTTAAATATTTTATTATATATTATTGATGTACACACACAACTCCGAGGTTATGTCTCACTCTTAAAATTAATTTTTAGAACCCTAGTTGTTATTTTATTCTTGGGAAAGTCTTTAAGAATTCCCATGTTTTCGATTTTTATTACCCTCTCAATGAGGATGATTGGTATGACGGGTATGTAGTGACTGGAAAGGGGATACACCTGCAATCTGAACCCTTGACAACAAGACTTGCGAGTCAAAAAAAACACAATTCATATAAATCTAAATCACTCGCGATATGCATTTGCTTTCCTGGAGGTGTTCAGTGAGGGTAGTATTAGGCCAAAAAATGTCACTCCAAACGTTATAAGGATCTACTAACCTCTTTGTATCAATGGGATCATATTGATTGCACTCCTCGTTTATAATCGAATTCATGGGGATCCGTGGCTAAATTCGGTTTCCTCATGGTGTCTTAGTTAAATGAATGGGTGAAATATGATATGACAATTGAGGATTCATTGTATTGTTGATGATTTGAGAGGGGAGCAAACTATCTTGATATATAGTTGTTTTGTATTGGGCTGAGAACTCTATCTTGATATAGTGTTAATTAGTTGTTAGGGAAAGACTCGCTATCTTGAAATTGTGAGATTAAGAAGAATAGTAAATCTAAGTACTTGGTGAACAAAGTGATCACTTACTTTGACGACTAAGAAGATTGTATTGGTGATCCCTACCATTCTAGACATGCGACTAGGGAAGAAAACTCTCGATCGGTGGATCAGGGAGAGGACGTAGAGTGAATTAGTTAACAATCACTTGAAGCTCTATAAATTTGGTTGTGTCATCCCTAACCCTTAAATTCTTTACTTTTTTGTGTTTAATTTAGTAATTTGTTAAAAATTTTAACAAAGTAATTAGCTCTAAACTTGGATTTAAATCTAAGAAAAATTATTCACCCCCCCCCCCCCCCGACTTTTCTACACTATCATATCCTTGCTGATAATAACTGAAGGTTAGAGCCTAGGTACTCTATTTCAAATAACTAATTCCCTAAAATTGATGGCTTTAATACCAACCTGTCACATCCCGACTTAGGGCCTAGAAGTGTGATTGCCAGTTGGTATCTATTTTGTGTGTGTGTGTGTATAGTATGGTGTTTATTTCGTAGAAGTCTTTTTTATATTGTAATATAAATTTACATTCAAAATTCCCAAGAATTAGACACCCAAATATTGTTTTCAAATGATCTACTTAGCTTTATAAATAAAAGGATTATTTTGTAACAAAATTGAGCCATCTGCTTGAATCTCCTTTGGTATAACTCCTACTCCTTGTAGCAAAGGCTTAACTTAATTACTTTAAATTTTTAAAAATATGTTAGCAATATGCTGGTGAAACGTTAACATGCTCTAAAAGAATTATTATAATTCGTCAAAATACAAATGTAGTTTTCTATACACCTCAACATGGTTATATACTATGTTTTCCCCAGGGTCTTCCTATTTATGCACACACAGACATATGAAATTTTTTCAAGAGTTGTGCCCATCAAAGAAGTGGTTTAAAACTGACGCACAATATGCAGTTAAAACCAATAGCTATGTTTGTTAAAGAAAAAAAAAGATTAACCTCTCTATAAATTATAAAAAATAAATTCTTTCAAATATGAATCATGTGACATTCATCATTTTCGGTTTAAACCGTATTTGCATTTGGATGGAAACCCTACCTTTTTGGTCTTTCGGATCCTTTGTTATTAATAAAATATTGGGTTTTATGTTCATTTATGTTTCACAATTCTCGGATGAAGAAAACTCCCTTTACGGTGCCTTAAAAAACCCTTTTATTATTAAAAACGACTTAAAACGAACTTCAGGGACCCAAATCACCAAACAACCAAAGCTAAAGGGGTGTTTTAAACTAATGGATACCCCTTACTTTTCCACCACCATCCACCTAGTTTGACCATTTTAACATATCCTAATGCATGTAACTCTTGAAAGCAACATTATGGCCAATCCTTCACTTCTTCCCTATATAAACAAGACCAATGCATCCCATTTTGGTTTGCTCATTCACCTCAAACTCTCTCCAATCTAGATCTATGTATTATTCTTCAAACTCTTGATAGTTTGACTTCTCAAGGTCAAACTACTTCTAATCTTTGTTTCAAACAAACTCTTGTTAATTAAAGCTTGTTATTATAGCTTGTTTAAAACATACGCCCCTTGTTTCCTTGGCTTTCCCTCCTCCGGCCATGGTCAGTTTAGGTGTATTGCTAGGCATGGCTTCATGGAGGAATTATAGTCCTTGTTAAACACTTTAATTTATGCTTTAATTTATGTAAGCATACTATTGCTGTTTAGTTTCTAATTACTTTAGTTTTCAAATCATTTTAATTAGTTCTATGGTATTGGGTGAGTGACAACCATCCTCGGTTTCATTCCGTGTCACACCCCAGACCACGGCCGAGGTGTGTGACTCATATTTGGTACCGCATTTGTAAATAAATCAGAGTTACGTTTGAAAGCGGAAGTCTTTTATAAACATGTGGATTTATATTATAATATTTAAATACAAAAGACGGGATTTAAAAGTTTCCCATTTAATGTTAAAGATTACTTGTTTTATGTTTACAAAACCACCTTTCATTTTATATTAAGTTAATCAAAAAGATCATATCCATCGAATATCTTGAGCACTTCGCTATTCCAAGCCCTAGCCTTGTTCACCTGCAAAAATGTTAAGAAAATACGTCAGCAACAAATGTTGGTGAATATGTTGACGCTAAAAATATTTTCTTTACTTAATCACCCCTCGAGACTACGTAGGTCTCGGCCCAACGTGGCTTAGGAATAATCAAGTTAAAATAACACAATTCATAAACTCAAGTCTCTACACTCGGTTCCCCCAGCAAACACCGCAGCGTTCGACTAGTTGAGTTCCTATACGTATACACAAGGTCATACTCCCCGCAGGCGAGCGTAATTGTGACCAGGTGTGATGTGCCCATCACATATGTAAGGATCCAGACAAACATACACGATAGCCTAAGGCCAGTGTTTATACCCTTGTTTATAAATGTTTTAGAGACACCTAGTCTCATGTAAACAATTTTTATTTAACATGTTGACTCGTTTGAAAACAAGTTTGTAAAATTGGGGTGTATACACCTTTTTCAATTCGGATCGGCTTCAAACACCGTCCAAGGGTCTTTCCCGTTGCTATCTCGCACCTATAGTACGAATATAACCAATTGTTAGTCGGATATACAATCCGGCTTAAGACCTTTATTCTTATTTTATAAACTTTACCTCGATGAACCTTTAGTTCACAATCTCTTTTACTTTAAAACCTTTAGTTAAAAAGTAATATTATAAACCTTTAGTTTATTTATAAAACCCTACGTTTCTTCTTCTCTAAGAAACGTATTCTTTTCTTTTCTTTATTATTTATGAATAGTTATTTATTCCTTAAATAATATTTATAACAAAGAGAATATATATATATACTTACACACATATATACATATTTATAATTATTCATAATTTCTTCTTTTATTCTTTCTTTGTTATATTTTCTTTTCTTTTATCGAGGTATCGAGTATAACCTCGACTTAAAGTTTAAGCCTTTATAATATTTTATTATTATTTTTATTCGAGGATTATGCCTATCTTTTCTCGGCTTATAAACCCTAATACTTGAGCAACACCTCAACACCGTTTCACCTTCTTTATTCTCTTGCTCAATCCTTCTTCTTCTCGTCACTCTTTTCCTTGGCACGCAAATCAATGAACACCAATACTTTACCACTTGTCGGCACACTTTATAAGGATAGTCGTCATGATGTCGAGAGATAACAAACGCCTTCTTGGTTGATACATCGGTGGAAGGTGGTACGAACAATGAGGAAATGACACGACAATCGAGGAATCGGGGCACGGTTTTCGAAGTGGATCGATAATATGATTGTTGGATCTTAGAGAGATGTTAGAGAGAGAGTGGAATGTGATATTTTGGTGTGAATTGTGAAGAGCCTGGACTTGCTATTTATAGGCAAAGTCCAGAGGCCCATCGCGATACACGATGGCCTTAAGCTGGCCCGTCGCGTATCACAACGTAGGCTTGGCCAGTCACCCCTTAGACTCGCCATGTGGCGAGCGTTGTACCACGTGTCGACACGTAGCGAACTGTCTGCCACGTGTGGCCACATGGCGAACGGTGTGCCACATGTTCCCACGTGGCACGCCATGTGCATCGCTGTCAGACAACCCATCGCGATACGCGATGGGTTTTCCTTCTGATCCATCGCGTATCGCGATGGGTCAGGAAAACCAGAATTTTCATTTTAAACCCCAAGGTTTGGATTTTAACAGATTTGGTACCATGACTTAGGAAATTTAACATTTTGAACCCGAAATTTTCACGATGTTAAATTCCGAGTCAAGGACCGAACCAAAACCGAACTCTTGTTTAAATACTTTATTATTTACATGTTGTATGTAAGACTTGAATACTATCATTTCTAAGTTTATTATAATAAGTTATATGGTATTGGGTATGTGGTAACCATCCTCGGTTTTATACTGAGTCACAGACCGAACCAAGACCGAACTATACCGAGTTCACATGCTTATGACACACTAGTTTGGGCCACCGAATCTCATATTTTTCTATAAAACTATATTTTAAACTAATTTTAATTGTTTTCTCAAAATACTTGGTAAGTTGGATCCAACTTGATCTTATAACAAGTTTGGACCGACAACGCCAAACACTCGCTTAACGGACGTTAAGGTTCTTCCTAATAGAATTACACACTTGGTTAAGCTTCTTTTGTTTTCATTGAGTTATCTCATAACATTTATCACTTTGGAATCTCGACTTCGGGTTTGACCAATTATATAGACTTCAACCGACAAATCTGAACACTCGTAAAATCTCATCTTAGTATATATTTAACAAAGGGTCTTGGAATATCGCAATTATACCCAAATACTTACTTAACAAAGGTTAAGTAAAACTAATGAATAGAATACCGAGACCCAATTTCGAGTAAACTTACTTTTCTAAAACTATTACTTTAATTCTTATGTATTTACACTTAAACCCTCAAACTTTAATTATTTATCTTACTTGTCATGTTATTTTACTTTAAAGCTTTTAAGTCCATCTACTAACTCAAGAACCTTTTTAATCTAGGTCTTGCTCATTAAACAACCCTTTCCGTTTACCGCAAACTAATCCCTCAATTTACTTATTTCACATGAGTACATTTCATCCCCCGTTTTCCTTTTATACTTTGGGGGTAACATGCATACTTATTCAAAACAAGAATTATTTATAATACTCGATCCTTAAACCACAAACTTTAGGGTGTATGATACTAGAATACTTTCTCTATTGTGTGTTATATGTCTCATATGCTTTACGTGCACAAGTGTTTATTTTTATGTTGTTGTTGAACCTCAATAAGTATGATCATACGCACTCCTAACTACTTTAGCCTTGTGCTAGTAGAATAGGGCCCCATTATCCGAGTATGTCGGTTGTTACCGATTAGAAAGGAACCTCATTTATTTATGATTTTTATACCGCAATTGTTTCTTTTATTTATAGTTTCATATACGAGTTATGGATTTTGCCTCATATAATATGTACTCAAAACTATGAAATTGCTCAACAACATTCGTGTTGACAAATATTATTTTATGCATTTTTACAGGTTTGATTATTGTTTGATTGGAGTTTGAAGATGCTATCTTATGTTGAGACCATTTAGGTTATTAGAATAATGAACAATTAAATTCTTATATTTGGTGTTATTTTGTATGAACTAGATGTGTTTCTTTTGATGATTAAATGAAATTAATGAGTTGTTTAAATGAACAATAGTGTCTTGTGTTCATGAGCAATCCATTGCATCCGGCCATGTTCCACCGCCTTTGTCCGGGGTGTGACATATTGGTATCAGAGCCAAGACGATAGGATAGGCGGTTAGACGTAACGACCTAGTATAGTTTTGCTTTAGGGTCCTTATACGTGATGCTTATACGTGTTACCCTACTTGATTGTTTATTACACTTATTTATTTATTTACTTATTTATTTCATTTAATCCCAAAAATATACACATGCACACACTCTCGTAGTATTCCAAGGTATCCTTACTTTACCGCAAAAAAAAACAAAAACAAAAAAAAAACTAGGTTTTTATGATGTTTTTTTAATGGATCACAAACTTAATTTGGATCCTGTTAGTTATAATCTCCTTAAAGATTGACTTTATAACCGGTTTGTAGCAACCTTTGGGGGCGAAACACTATGAAACGATCATTTGACAAAAAGATTCCAAGAATCGAAGGTGATTTACTTACCTGAGATGGTTGAATTGTGGTGTTCGTCTTCTAGGCCAACGAACCGTGTTATACATGTCAACAACTTTATGTTGTCGAATGCAAGCGTTCTGGTTGCCTCCTTATATTTTTTTCGAAGCATAAGAGACACGGTGATATGTAGACTAATGTTTTCAACATGTCGATTACCTCATTGTTTACTTGTTATTGTTATTATTACGATATTTGGGACAAAACGTGTAAAACACGGTGATTTCGTGCACATGTTCGACTACCCACTTTACCATGATTTTTAAGATTTAATGTTGGGACAACTAGTCATGGTGGTTTATGCAAGTTTTCCCGCTTATAAATGCTAACACATTATTTCCCAACTCAAAGATTTAAATTATTTAACATTTCATCTATTTACTTGATTTACTAACAAAAGAAATTTTTTTCTAGCATCTTCATCCTCATAACTCTAGGACTCACAATCATTAACACTCTATGTTTACAAATCATCCTCATACATATATCAATTAACCCAAACTTATCTTATTTTTCTTTTATTATTTTAGAATGCCTCCTCTTCGTCGCCACACTCCCAAGACTAACTTCGGTCGTCGGATGGCCGCTATGGTTGCTAGAGAGATCGTCGATGTGATTCCCGGATTGATAACTCAAATTCAAGCCACCCAACCCACTTACCAAAGCCATGCCTAACCCTGCACCTTTCGCCTTGAAAATTTCACCGGTGCCAACCCATCTTAGTTTATTGGCAAGAACTGTGCCACTACCTTGTTGCAATGGTTCGAAAAGATGGAAAGTGTTTTCAATCTTTGTGAATGCCCCGAATCCAAGAAAACCACATAAGTCTCAAGCATGCTCGAGCAAACCACCCGCACTTGGTGGAATGGCGAAATGTTCGCCAATGGGACAGAGGTAGCTATGGCCTACTCATGGACCAAGCTCAAGGAAGTCATGATGAAGAAATTTTCCCGAAACATAAACATCAAAAACTCGAATCCAAATTTTGGGAACTTAAGAAAGAGAGTGGTGACAACTCCGCCTACTCCAACCGCTTTCATTGAGCTTAGTCTCTTGGTTCACTCCCCTCGAGAGGGCATATGACAAGTATGTCGGTAGTTTGCCTATGCAAATCCGCGACTCGGTGATGAGTAGTAAACCACAAACACTCCATGATGCAATTACCTTAGCCGGTGCACTTTCCGAAAACCATGTTAGAGTTTTTACCCTCACTATCAAAAGATCCAAGAAACCCAATGGGAAGAGTACACCCGAACCATCAACCCTCACCAAAGTTGACCCTTAACCTCAATCCATAAACTACTCCAACTCATCCCAACACTTCAAGAAAAAAGCCAACTCAACTACCGAAACTATGCCGTCACTCACCCATCTCAATCCCAAACACTTCAAAATCGAAAACCGTATTCCGGCTCGCATCCCTTGTGTAACACTTGCCAACGCCATCATCCCCCCTACTCCGCTTGTCGCCATTGCACTAAGTCTAACCAATATGCTCACCTTAGAAACGTGTGTCGAGAAACCTCCCATGGGCAATCCGCTCCACCAAGATTTGCCCCATCCAACCAAAACCTAAACGTGCCTTTTTCTAAACCTCCTCCTCAACCTAGAGCTTGTTTTAATTGTGGAGATCCAAATCATTTCCGCAATGCTTGTCCTCGACTTGAGTTTCTTAACCAAGCTCAAATCATTCCCGCACCATACGCCTAACAAGTTCAAACCTATCAACCACAAGTTCCGCAAGCAATGCAAACTCTTCCTCCTCCTCCTCCAGCTCCACAAGTCAACCAAGGCAACCAGGGGCGTGCTTTTATGATGAACGCCAACCAAGCTCAAGTTGTCAACGAAGTGGTGAACGTTACATTTTTAATAACTGAGCATTTAGCTTTAATTTTATTTGATACCGGAGCTAAAAGGAGTTTTATGTCTAGTAAATTTGAATCTATCCTTGTCGTGCCTCGCACTAAACTTTCTCGCCCTTTTATTTGTCTAATTCGCCAATGGTAGTTCCATCACCATAGATTCGGTTATTTGTGATTGTATCCTCACTCTTTGCAAGCAGGATTTCTCGCTCGACCTCATCGCAATGCAAATGGGAAGCTTCGACATCATAGTAGGTATGGATTGGTTAGCTTTGCACCGTGCCGAAGTCGTTTGTTATGACAAGTTTATTCAAATCCCGCTCGTCGATGGCAAAACCCTCAAAGTCTTTGGCAAAACTATTCCCAAGAAACTCAACCTCATGTCATGCTCTCAATCTCGTAAGTACTTGCGCCAAAAGTATATTCCATTCCTAGCCCAAGCGATGGTAAAATACCACGAAGAAAAAAAATTCAAGACATCCCCGTTGTTTGTAAATTTCCCGGCGTTTTTCCCGAAGACGTCTCTAGTCTCCCGCACATTTGTCCGGTTGAATCTTGAATCGACCTTGTGCCCGGCGCGACTCCCATAGCCAAGGCTCCTTATCATTTAGCTTCTTAGGAATTGCAATATTTATCGAACCAACTTCAAGAACTCTCCGATAAGGGCTTTATCTGTCTAAGCTCTTCCCCTTGGGGTGCTCCCGTCCTCTTTGTGAAAACGAAAGATGGCTCGTTTCGCATGCGTATCGATTACCGTGAACTCAATAAACTCGCCATAAAAAATCGCTACCCTTTGCCTCGAATCGACGACCTCTTCGATCAACTCCATGGCGCAACTTGTTTTTCAAAAATCGATCTTCGATCGGGTTATCATCATTTGCGTGTTCATGAATATGACATTCCTAAAACCGCTTTTCGTAATCAGTATGGACATTATAAATTCATGGTTATGCCATTCGGATTAACTAATGTACCCGCGGTATTCATGGACCTCATGAACTGCTTTTGGAAACCATTCTTGGACAAAAATTTGTAATTGTTTTTATCGATGACATCCTCATCTTCTCCAAGACCAAAGCCGAACATAAGCATCATTTATGTTCCATTCTTGATCTCCTAAGAAAAGAACAACTTTATGCCAAGTTCTCAAAATGTGAATTTTGGTTAAAGGAAGTTCAATTTTTTGGATACATCGTCAACGATAAAGGTATTCATGTTGATACCGCCAAAATCAAGGCCGTAAAGGATTGGAAAACTCCATCCACACCCATGGAGGTCCGATCTTTCCTTGGTTTGGTATTATCGGTGATTCATTCTACACTTCTCCAAAATCACATTACCCTCACCGCACTAACTCATAAAGGAAAACCTTATGAATGGGGACTAAAACAAGAAGAAGTTTTTTTAAACTCTAAAGCATATGCTTTGCAATGCTCTCGTCTTAACCCTTCCTGATGAAAACAATGACTTTGTGGTATTTTGCGATGCATCCAACCAAGGTCTCGGTTGTGTTATCATGCAACGAGGTCAAGTTAAGCATATGCTTTGCAATGCTCTCGTCTTAACCCTTCCTGATGAAAACAATGACTTTGTGGTATTTTGCGATGCATCCAACCAAGGTCTCGGTTGTGTTATCATGCAACGAGGTCAAGTTATTGCATATGCTTCAAGGAAACTTAAGTTTCACAAAAAGAATTACACGACTCATGATCTCGAACTTGGTGCCGTCGTTTTCGCTCTCAAAATCGGGAGGCATTACATTTATGGCAGAAAATATGTTGTATTCACCAATCATAAAAGTCTTCAACACATCTTTGACCAAACATGAGACAACGTCGATAGGCCAAATTACTTAGTGATTACGATTGCGATATTCTCTACCATCCCGGTAAAGCGAATTCAGTGGCCGATGCCCTTAGTCGTAAAGTTAATGTCAAATCTGTTTTGCTTCGTAGCATCTTCATCCAAACCGATCTCCAAGACCGCATCTATTGAGCCCAATGCACCTCCATTAATGAAGGCAATATGTACGACGAAATGCCATATGGAGCCGAACTTCAACTCGAAACCAAACCCGATGGCTTGCTTTATTTTGTCCATCGTTTGTGGGTTCCCGATCATGATGAACTTCGTACTTTCATTCTCGACGAAGCTCATATGTGCGATATTCCTTGCATCCCGGTGCGGATAAGATGTACTTCGATCTTCGATCTATTTATTAGTGGCCGGGTATGAAAAAGCACGTGGCACTTTACATCTCAAAATGCCTTACATTCTCAAAGATTAAAGCCGAACATCAAAAACCTTTCGGTTTACTCGAGCAACCTCCTATTCCCGTTTGGGAATGGGAAGACATTTCTATGGACTTTATCACCAAATCACCAAATCGGTAATCATTGATTGATTAACCAAATCGGCTCACTTCATCCCGATACGAGAGAAGTGCTCTGTCGAACAACTCGCTCAAATCTATGTTCGTGAAATTGTATTCCGCCATGGTATACCGTTGACCACTATTTCCGATCGTTATGCTCGCTTTGTTGGAATTATGTATCGGTTCGGGTAAGTCAACGTGGCCGACTAAGTAGTGACCCGTGAGAGTTACACCTTGGGTAACGAACCAAAATCCGCTTATATTGTATAACTGGTAAATGGCGAACATAAATATTTATTATTTATATGAGATATAAATAATAAACAATATCTAATGTTTACTAATAATAAACGAGCTGGGCTTTAACCAAGTGGTTAATGAAATTGGGCTTGAGGGTTATTAAAAGGAATATATATATATATATATATATATATATATATATATATATTGTGATAATGATGATGACCTGATGATTGGGACATCATCCTCACTCATAACTTGATTTC
The DNA here is from genome assembly GCF_021521415.1 of Bidens hawaiensis. Classification (NCBI taxonomy): domain Eukaryota; kingdom Viridiplantae; phylum Streptophyta; class Magnoliopsida; order Asterales; family Asteraceae; genus Bidens; species Bidens hawaiensis. Next base: position 216,603 of record NW_027495836.1, on the reverse strand, counting down.
GTTCACGTATTGCCACATAAAATATTGCCGCCATATACAATTAGCGACTCACCGGAAACCGACCACTACCTGTCGTGCCGCTTGTTCCGCCCATCAAGTCTGTCACTACCGCCACACTTGTTCGCTGTCGCCGCTGTTGTTACAGTTAGGTGCCACCGCAAAGCCGCCATTCGTTTCAGTTCGTCAACTAGCAACGTTCATTGAACCTCGGTGTCTCAACCGATTATTTATTAACCGAGGTAAACTTAAAAATATTTTTGTCTTACAATTATATTTATTTTGTTTGGCTCGTACTCGTATCGTTTGTAACCGGATCCTATACGGTTTTTAAAAGTGTTGATTATTGGTTTTAATATTCCGTTGCGTATTTGTTATTAATATGGTTAATAATGAAACCTATATTATTAAACCGAGTTTAAAAGTTAAACCGTTGACTGATCACCACTGGAACCCAACAGTGGTATCAGATTCTTGGTTAAAACATACGAGTCGAATCCGGTCTTTTCACCGGATCTACATCATAAACTTCAAGATAGTTGAAGTTTTTGATCTAGATAAGTTTTTAGGGCAATCTTGGTTTGGTCAATTTTTATTTATTTTATTTGACCAAAATATTGCCTGATTTTATTTTTGTTGAATATGCAAATCTGGCCCGACCTAGTGTGATTGGTTGTTTGGTTTTGATTTTGACCATATGGATGGTTGAAAGTTGTGTTTTATTTTTCGGTTTTATTTTATGGTTTTTGGCCACTTTGATGGTTCAAAATTGTAATAGATAGGGTTTGGTTTTTCATTATATTATTTTGTAATATTTTAATGAAGAAGACCCGAAGGAAAACCGAGGACGAGCTCACGGAGTTCTTGAAGTCAGTGGGAGTTAGCAAAGATGAAGGAATGCACGAAGAGTCCATCCTTGTGGTTGTTTTGTGTTGTGACCCCTTGACCCGATTGGTCTTGCTAATAGGCTCTAGCAAGACCAATCACCTTTATTGGCCATTTAAGATTTACATATTCTTGTTTGCTATTGTGGTTGCTTGCTTTATTATAATATGTTATAATACCACCAACCTAATGCCAAACATATTAATATAAATTTTAATCAACCAATTAAGTTTTTGCAAAATTAAACTATATTTGATTTTCTAAAACCTTATAACTTAATAGTTTATCTATTAACTTAAAATTGGTTAGTCATATCATGACAAACTTAGTTTTAATAAGTTATTTAAAACTGAGTGTCCTGAGAGATGAAAGGGTTCATCAAGTTGTCCCGATTAATATAGTAAAACTGTACTTTTACTCTATTCGGCAAATTATAAAATTAATCCCAATTTTAAAATCAATAGTTTATGCCATCCTACTATAAGCCACACTTGATTCATACTGCAAAATTTCAAGTGTTTGGAGCTACAGCACCGCACTTGTTTTGTAGCCTATCCCTTCAAAGTGAAAGGGTTTCGTTGACACATCCGGCCCTTTCACACATTTCTGTACTAGGGCGACTATTACTTTACTCTTATGTTACGTTGGAGACTAAAGTGGGCATAGATGAGGCTAACGTATCTACTTAGGCAATTGTTGTCTTAATAGGCCTCATAACCGAGAGTTGTGCTTTATTCACAACTGGCAATCGTTGTCAGTCTTCCTAACCACTTACTAATGTTGTGTGCTACAACTGCCATTACTAACTGGAAGCCAGATTCTCAAATCCCTATTTTATTAATGTTTATTGGGTCATTAATAATAGGATTATAACATCGAAAATACTAATTAAATTACTTTTGCTTATTTAAACAGATTTCAACTGATAAAAACTCATTTTTCAGCCTCAAGACTATTCTTGAGAAAGAAAAGTTGAATGGCACTAACTTTCTTGAGTGGCACCGCAATTTGAGACTTGGTCTCAAAATGGCTAAGAAGCTCTATGCTCTCGATGGACCGGTTCCATTAGAGCCTAAAAACAATAAAGCTGCTGCTAAAAGGGTTCCTGATAAGCATAATGATGACTCCACTGAAGTAGCTTGCATTATGCTAACCACCGTGTCATCTGAACTTGCTAAAGGCTTAGAAGATCTTGGTTCCTATGAGATGCATAAGCAACTCATGGGCATGTTTCAGAAACAAGCACATCAAGAACGTTTCGACACCATGAAACAGCATATCAGCTGCATAATGGAACAGGGATCCCTTGTTACTGCGCATGTCTTCAAGATGAAAGGGTACATCGACCAACTGAAGAAACTTGATTATCCCCTGTCAGATGAAATGGCAGCGGATTTCATCTTGAACTCTCTTCCCAGCTCTTACGACCAGTTCGTAATGAATTTTAACATGAATGCTTGGGTGAAGACAGTTTCGGAGCTTCATGGTATGCTCAAAACGGCTGAGATGAACATTCTGCTAAAACTAATCAAGTTCTAATGGTTCGATCTGCTGTTGTCAAAAAGCCTAAACCCAAGAACCGGGGTTATAACGGTAAAGGAAAGAAGAAGGTTACTGTTGCTGCCAAGCATGCCACCAACAGGAATGTTGCAAAGGCACCGCCACCGCCTTCTGAGGAGCTCCAGTGCTACAAGTGCAACAAGATGGGGCACTAGATGCGTAACTGCCCCGAGCATCTAGCTGAGCTAGCAAAGAAGAGGGCCAATGGTGAAGGCTCCTTTAAAGGTATTTCCATATACGTTATTGAACTTTTCACTAAGCAACACATGGGTATTTGATACCGGATGTGGTTACCACATCGCTAATGTCTTGCAGGAGCATGAGAACTAGAAGAAACTGAAACACGGCAGCATGGAACTCATCGTTGGTGATGGGAAGAGAGTCCCAGTTCTTGCAACTGGCACATATCATTTTTCTTGTCCGTCTGGCCTTGTAGTTACTTTGAATAACTGTTTGTTTGCAACTGGTTTGACCAGGAACATTATTTCGGTTTCTTTACTTTTTGAACAAGGATTTAAGTACGCTTTTAATGGTATTGCTAATTCGCCTACTTGAATGATATCTTTTATTTTGAGGCTAAACCTCGAAATGGTATTTATGAGATTGATGTTCAAATTAACAATAATGTATTTAATCTTTCAAAATGTATCAAATCTAGCATCAATGATACAATTCTATGGCATTGCCAACTTGGCCACATAAGCAAGGCACGAGTTAAAAGACTCCAATCCCAAAGGATTCTTGAATCCACAGGACCAGACTCTTTTGACGACTGTGAGTCTTGTTTAGCTGGAAAACTCGCCAAGGACTCCTTCACTTATAAAAGTGGACGAGCAAAGGATCTGCTAGGACTTATACATACCGATGTATGCGGCCCTTTCAGAACCATGTCTAGAAACCATGAAAGATACTTCGTTTCTTTTATTGACTATTATAGTCGATATGCTTACGTGTATCTTATGAAACATAAATATGAAACTTATGAAAAGTTTAAAGAGTTTCAAAACGAAGTGGAAAACCAACTCGGAAAAACTATTAAAATGCTTCGATATGATCGAGGTGGAGAGTATCTCAGCTCAGAGTTCATCAATCATCTAAAAGAGTGTGGAATTGTTTCACAGCTCACTCCACCCGGCACACCCCAACATAATGGCGTGAGCGAGAGGAGAAATCGAACCTTGCTAAACATGGTCCGATCGATGATGTGTAGAACTAACTTGCCTCACTCCTTTTGGAGCTTTGCCCTTATGACCACCACCCGCACTGTTAATCTGGCTCCAACTAAAAAGGTAAACAAAACCCCATATGAGATATGGCATGGGCGTAAACCCAATTTGTCTTTCCTTAGAGTATGGGGATGCGATGCATATGTCACCAGTGATTCTGATGACAAACTCGTTTCCCGCGGTGTAAAAGTTAGTTTTCGTGGGATACTACAACCAAAGCGGATGTTATTTCTTCCACCCTGATACGAATTTGATTTCTATCAAAGGAAGGGACACTTCCTGGAGAAAGAAATTCTCAATCGAGGAACTCGGAATAATATTGTCGATCTTGAAGAAATTTGAGAACCACAAACAACCGCTAAGGAAGTTGGAGCGTCTAATCAACTAGGTGTTGTTGCTGAAACATCAGACATAAACACAAGCGTTCTCAGAAGTAGTAGTACTCCCGTACCGAATCTTAGATACCTATGGGATCTGGATGGTCCCGAAATCCTATTAGTTGTCGAGTCAAATGACGAACCTACTAACTACAAATCTGCTATCTTAGATCCAAAATCTGAGAAATGGCAAGAAGCCATGAACGCTGAGATGCAATCTATGCATGACAATCAAGTCTGGAACTTGGTTGAGCTACCCCCTGATGGTCGGGCAGTACGGAGCAAGTGGATTTTTAAAAGAAAACCGACATGCATGGAAATATACAGACCTATAAAGCACGGCTAGTAGCGAAAGGTTTTACTCAAACTCAAGGGGTTGACTATGAAGAAACCTTCTCACCCGTTTCTATGACTAAGTCAATAAGGATATTACTTTCCATAGCCGCGTATTATAACTACAAGATATGGCAAATGGATGTCAAAACCATTTTTCTTAATGGACACCTTTTGGAAGATGTCTGTATGGTTCAGCCTGAAGGTTTTGTTGATCCTAAATATCCGAATAGGGTGTGCAAACTGAATAAGTCCATTTATGGATTCAAACAAGCATCTCGCAGCTGGAATCTACATTTTGATGAGAAAATCAAAGAGTTTGGTTTTATCAAAAATGAAGATGAGCCTTGTGTTTACAGAAAGGCTAGTGAGAGCACTATATCATTCCTCATCCTATATGTGGATGATATACTGATTATTGGAAACAACATTCCTATGCTTAAGGAAGTTAAGCACTGGTAATCTTGTTTCGCAATGAAAGATATTGGAGAAGCTGCTTATATTTTGGGAATCAAGATCTACCGAGATAGGTCTAAGCGGCATCCAGGGCTAAGTCAAAGTACATACATAGAGAAGGTCATGCACGCTTCTCAATGAACACCTCCAAGAAAGGAGCTGTTCCCATTGCTAAAGGAACCATGTTAAGCAAATCGCAATCTCCGGCAACGGACATTGAGACAAAGCACATGCAAGCAATTCCAAATGCTTCAGCGATTGGCTCAATCTTGTATGCTATGGTATGCACTAGACCTGACCTCTCGTATGCTTTAAGCATGACTAGTCGTTTTCAGCAAAGTCCTGGTGTTGCCCATTGGACTACAGTAAAAAATATCTTGAGGTACTAGAAAAGGACCAAAGACATGTTCTTGGTGTTTGGAGGAGTGGAAGAGGAGCTCACTGTAAGGTGTTACACTTATGCTAGCTTCCAGACTGACCGAGATTATTCTTGTTCACAATCAGGATTTGTATTCACTCTCAATGGAGGAGCTATTTACTGGAAAAGCTCCAAGCAGAGTGTGGTTGCAGATTCCACCACTGTGTCTGAATACATAGCTGCATCAGATGCTGCTAAGGAAGCTGCTTGGATGAAGAAGTTCACTACTGACCTCGATGTGGTTCTGAGTACTCATAAACCAATCGAGGTGTTCTGTAATAACACATGTGCTATTTCTCAGGCTAAAGATCCCAGATCTCATCAAAGAGCCAAGCACATTTTAAGGAAGTTCCACCTCATACGGGAGATATTGGAACGAGGTGACATCATAATAAGCAAAGTAGGCACAGATCAAAACCTAGCAGACCCGTTCACTAAACCGATGACTCAGGACAAGCATGACCAACACAGGGATGCTATCGGTCTAGATTAGCTAGTAATTTGTTTTGATTTAATATTTGGATGTATGAACAATTAAACGCTATACGTTTGAGTTCACTTTTGATTTAATGGTTAAATGCAAACATTGAATATTATAACTGTGTTCATTTTAATACGTTTAATCCATGAGTATTATATTTTGAATCATTCGTAGTCAGTCAGACTCGTGGTAACGATTCTGAATTAAGACTATTCTGACTTTGGACTCAAGGAGTTGACTTCCAAACTCACAGACCTCATTATGAATGACGTTGGATGTAACTCGCATCAAATCATCTTCATGGATCTTAGTCATAAGATGCATTTTTGATATTGGTATGCTCATTTAGTATTATTAGACCTGAGATACATATTTGAACTTTTGTTTACTAAAGGTATTCTTTGATCAATGTCAACCGCGGTCGCATAACTGCCGAGTTGTATGTAATCAAGATGGGGTTCTATACTCTTACATGATATGTAACAGTTAGACATCTTGGCGCCTTCGTTGATTCAAACTTGTAAAGTGTGAGGCCTCACCCAAACTTACTGTGTGTTTGATTGGACCACTTTAACTCGAGAACGAAAACAATAATGATTAACGCCATATGAGATTGATTTGATCCATATCTCATTGTTCAATTGGTGTATTATACAGAAAGGATAGATGACAACAATTACCATAAGTTCATTATCTTAAAATAGTGTATTCCAAGATCTTTGGTTAATGAATTTAAAATGTCATAACCTGTTGGGGGAAGCTATGTGTAGCTAGAGCACCGCTAGATTTTAGCGTCGAGCAACTTAACCGAAAACCTTCCAAATGGGAGACTATTGGAATTATGGACTGGTTCGGGTAAGTCAACGTGGCCGACCAGGTTGTGACCCGTGAGAGTTACACCTTGGGCAACGAACCAAAATCCGCTTAAATTGTTTAATCGGTAAATGACGAACATAAATATTTATTATTTATATGAGATAAAATAATAAACAATATCTAATGTTTACTTATAATAAACGAGTTGGGCTTTAAACAAGTGGTTAACGAAATTAGGCTTGAGGGTTATTAAAAGGAATATATGTATATATATATATATATATATATATATTGATAATGATGATGACCTAATGATTGGGACATCAGCCTCACGCATAACTTGATTTCTTTCACGTATTGCCGCATATAAGATTTCCGCCATATACAATTAGCGACTCGCAGGAAACCGGCCACCACCTGTTGTGCCGCTTGTTCCGCCCATCAGGTCCATCACTACCGCTGCACTTGTTCGCAGCTGCCGCTGCTGTTACAGTTCTGTGCCACCGCAAAGCCGCCATTCGTTTCAGTTTGTCAACTAGCAACATTCGTTGAACCTCGGTGTCTCAACCGGGATGTAAACTTAAAAATATTGTCGTTTTACAATTATATTTATTTTGTTTGGCTCGTACTCGTATCGTTTGTAACCGAATCCTGTACGGTTCCTAAAATTGTTGATTATTGATTTTAATATTCCGCTGTGTATTCGTTATTAATATGATTAATGTAACAACTCGGGTTTTTCATTTATATATTTCCCAACCCATTTTCATTTTTCGGGTAAATTTTAATCAAAAACACATTACTTTTATCAAGCTAATATTATTTTTATTATTACCGTTATTATATTTAATATAACTTTGGTATATATTCAATTTACACCCTAGACTAAACTTTTACCCAATTGTATTTCCATCTCCATACTTCAGGGATTTACTTGCAAACCTGCCCAAAGTTATTATATCTCATCTTCACCCAGACCCATTAATCCAAACCAGGACTCGAACCCGTATCCAAGACTCAAATCCGCAACCCACTTGATGCCTTGCACCCTAATCTTCACTCTATAGATCGAATTGATTATAACAAATCGTTTATACGTCTAACACGACTCACACCGACATTGTAATTATAGAAATTCGATCAAAAACAATCTTGTACATTATATTAAACAAACCGTCGTTATTAATATAGGTTTTAAACTATTACCATTCATAATATTTCAATTAAACTCGTTTACACCGTCTTCCAGATCTCGCTAGCCTAAGCCACATCATCAACTGCGTTATATGAGCCTACACTTATCAGTTGGTGTTCATTTTCTTGGCCAATGCATCTGTTCATTGTTCGTCATTAATTGATCTCTGTTTCAGGTAATTAGACCATGTAACATAATCGTCTTGATCTGTTCTACCGTAACCCTAACATTAATTAAACTAACAACGAACGATTTGAGCAATTGGAGATTTTAGGGTTCATTATTGATTTGGGGGAACTGGTATGTTTGTATTTAATAAAAAATGTTTCATATTCTAACCAACTGTCTAACCAGTTCAACTGGTTTGCTTTGCGTGTTGTGTTTCTGATGGGCGCCGGTTCGAGCCTTGTAGAGGCCCTTTTTGAATTTAATTTTTGTAAGTTTTGTTTTTAAGTGGCATAGTTAATTATAACTAATTACAATGGAAAATAAAGATTAATTTGATAAAAATCGACATCATTAAGTCATCACTTCTTATCAAATCTCGTTGAAAGCTTTTGTTTATGTGTGTGTATGTATGTATGTGTGTGTGTATGTATGTATGTATGTATGTATGTATGTATGTGTGTGTGTATGTATTAATAGTGTGTGTATTATAAACATTACAAGTAAATATTGTTTTAGATAAACCTTATTAAAACCCGATGCTTTAATTCACGTTTTTCATCGTTGAGCGTTTTACAAACATTTATCTTTATTACATAGGTATTATTTGTTTATAAACGAAAAACATAATAAATATGATAAACGTGTGAACTATATGTTTACCCTTAAAGTTCATTAAAGATTCAAGATGAATATTTATTAAATATTTTTATGTGTACTATTGCATATTATAGTTCTTTATTTAAATACTTATATATTGACATCTTACTTACTCGAATAGTTATAAGTATATTTTATATTAAAATTAGTTATTTAAATTATTAATTTATAAAGTGATTATATATTTATCATATCAAGTAAACAAGGGTGATTTTATAAATATTAAAAATAATTATTTTAATAAGTAAATGATAATCAATAATATTAAACTTTGCAATAATAATAACAATAGAAATCCATCGTTCAATCAATAACATCACAATCCCAAACATAACTCAAATCGCATCGAAATCTTAAATCATTAAATCGGGTTATATCTTTTATAATTAATTTATATTGTATTATATTTAATTAGGAATCCTTGTCAGTGATTCCCTAAGGGGTTTAACTGCTCTCATCCTCACATCATCACTTCTATTTCGTTCATCCGATCAGGTGAGTAATCACTCCCCTTTTTACTTATTTTAAATCCTTTTGGGGACTTATGCGTATTTACAGTATTTATCTAGTTATCTAGTATACAAAACCGCAACTGTTTAATCCTTGTGTGTATATCAGTTTATGCCTAACTTGTTATTTGCTTACTTGCTTTATTTGAACCGCATTCAGAGAGGTCCAACATATTCTCAGTCTAGTATGATCATACGACCGTCGTAGTGGCCGGCGTTCGCGCATTGACAATGGTTTCACCGACACCTCATTTTTGGTAACCAATGCCCATTCGCATGGCAACGGTTTAGCCCTTTCTTTATGGTTGATTGTTTGTGTGTGTGCTTTGGTTTAACTGTTTATCTCACATGAACAGTTTGCATCTTTCTTTATTTATTATATATTATTACTGTTGTGTCTTAAAATGGTGTTTTACTCACTCAACATGTGTTGTTGACAAAAATATATTTTATACGCATTTGCAGGTTATCAACTTGGTTGTTTAGCAAAATGAATATCACGTAGAGATGCCTTTTAAGATACAAACTTAATTAATCATTGTTGTAGTTTCTTTATACTTGATGTACTTAACTGTAATTGTATCATTTAAATAAATTAAATAGATACTGGCATTTATCAATTTGCATAATAGTACCTTAAGAGCTTGGGCAATCAGTTCACGCCCCGGCATTTCCGCCATAGGTTGGTGTGTGACAATTAATAATTATGAAACCTATTTTATTAAACCGGGTTTAAAAGCTGTTGACTGATCACCACTGAAACCCAACACGCTTAACCTCACGTTTTTGGAAATCGTTTCAAGAAGCTTTGGGCACTCTCCTTGATCTTAGCACCGCTTATCACCCACAAACCGATGGTCAATCCGAGCGTACAATCCAAACCCTTGAAGAGATGTTTCGATCTTGTGTACTTGATTTTGGTGGAAATTGGAATTCTCATCTCCCGCTTATCGAATTCTCATACAACAATAGCTATCATTCTAGCATTAGTATGGCTCCTTTCGAAGCTCTTTTTGGTCGTAAGTGTCGTTCCCCGATTTGTTGTGACAGAACCCGTGCCCCGGTGCGAAAGCGTGAATAATCGATATTAACGGTGGAGCCCGGATCCGGGTTAGAATCGAATCGCACTCGTATTCACTCTTGAATGATAATAATGGACGGATGTGGAGAGTTCGATTTGATTAATAATCAATAATAGGATGAACAATTGTAATCAAAACACAAAAGATAGATATAGAAGTATGATTTTCATTAACTGAATGATTCTCATCAAGAACCCTCATACATACATACATTCATACATACATAATCATAAAGAAACGGCCACCCGGGGAGAGCTCTTTCCCGGGCACAAACTCTCACAATGCACACATGACCTAAACAAATGACCTAAATCATCTATTTATACTAGTCTTGTGCCTTGGTCTTCATTCCACCGCCACTTAAATAAGACCAACGGAATAAAATATAATATAATATTTCACCCGAAATGCTTCAATTACTCGTTATAATATCTTGTTGTCTTTCCTTAATTTCTTATTATAAACGAGTAACGATTCGATGCGTCGGTCTAAAATATAATACCCAACAATCTCCCCCTTAGACCGATGCCATCGACTCACTTTCACCATCACCTCATAACCCGATGCCTTTCACAGAAATTCTCCCCCTCACAATAAGCGTCTCCCATTTTTCATTTCAAATCATCTTCTCTTTATCTCTTTCGGATATAGTTGTATTGGCATAAGATCGAGGATTCAAACTTCAATGATCAACTACGAGTTAAACCGAAACCGCAAAAGGAAATAAACTCAAAATTTTCCTTAAAGTTAGTCTTTCACTTGATTCGACCAAAATTTGCAATGAAATTCCATATAATTTTTCGCTCCCAATTTCTATGCAATGTCATAAACGAATGTGTATTTAAATCAAGTGCGGGTGAACATCTTCAATTCAAACAATCTTGACCATCCCTATCAAGAATTGTTGATAAATATTTAAAATAAACGAATTAAAATATACCTTTTGTGGTTGAAAGTTGACATTTGAAATGATCAACTCTTCAAATGATACGGATAAATCAACCATCTTGTTCTTGTAAGCACCTTGTTGGAGTTGTGAAACTTTTGTGACTTTTGCCCAATTTTTGCTCAAAAATCTTCAAAAATGACCAAAATGCCCCTTGTTGACCCGACACAGTCAACGGTTGAGTTGACCAGAAAAGTCACTTCCAAACTGTCACTCATACTTGGGCAAACATTTTTCGTTAAGAACACACTGTCAAAAAGTCAACGGATAAGCAAGTATACATAATTCTTTCTTCTTCTTAGCCCGTTATTTCACGAGCAAAGATATTCATGAGATAAATTCGAGCATATCCATACATGGAAATTTCCATCATTCACATTGTGCTCAATTAAAATATATGCTCGAGAAAAGATTTGCTTGAGGATGAAACTTGCATTTTCGAGGATAAAACTTGATGTTACTTGGTATAAACATTAAAAGCTCGGTTTTAAACGAAGATGTGCTCGAGACAAAGATTACATGCCCGGATTTTAAAAATCTTATCTTTTCAGCATATAAGACTTGTAATATTTTCAATCAAACTTGTACCCTTTGCAAATAGTACTTGTAACAACATGAAAATTACTATACTGCCCCTGCTCTGAATAAATGTGCAGCGGCTGCAAATATTTCATATCAGCAGCCCAACTACTTGTGAGATTAACACTCAGCAAATTTGTGTTCAAACACTTTGTCAATTGTTCAAGCTCAGCCCAACGAACTCAGCACTTGGTAAACTCACATATCAGCAGCAGATTGACGAAAATACCCAATAAAATGACAGTTCAGCAGCTGCAACATCGGCTCAGAAACTGTGCAGCAACATCAGCAACTTTCAGACCCGCGTATCAGCAATAAACAACTAAAATACCCTGCTGCAACAACTTTTCATAAAACTGTTTACCAACAACAATCAGTTTAGGACCTGCTTGTGGGAAATATGCACCTATAGCTAATAACTCGAAGATATAATAATTGTCTATTGCAGCAACTCTTAAGAAGTGTTCGGGTCAAACATATGCAGCAGTTGTTCGTGTTACTAGTTTTTTGTGACAGACTCTTCTGCTTGAGAACAAATAGTAACAGCAGTAACTGATTTAAATGTGTTTCGGAAGCTGTACCAACATCATAGTTACCAAAATACCCCTGCATACTGCCCTTTTCTACAGCAGCAAGTCCAGTCCAAATCAGAACAGCAACAGTTGCTATTTGCGCATATGCGTATCAGCTGCACATACTCGTATCACTTCTTCTCGTGAAGAAACTGCATTATCAAATTCCGGAAAACTACTCGGTGCAGCTTGTACAAATCGCAGCAACATTTGTTCCCAAACGTGAATTAACAAACTGCCCATTTAGTCAACTGTACACCAGCAGCTCGTGATTAATATCAGAATTTGCAGCAACAACAAATTGTAACAACTGTGATATCTTCTCGTGTACAAAAATTATATCAGCTCCAACTTCAACAGTTTGAGATTAAAAGACAATCTGATACAATAACAATCGGATCTCTACTATTCATCTGATCTGCAGCATCAGCTCGTGAATAAACAATCTGTAGTAGCAGCAACAATTTAGTTTGAATCTATTCAACAACTACTCGTGTAGGGTTAAAACAAATCTTCCAAATAATGAAATTAATCCTCCAAATTATCTCCAAACACACCATAAGCATCATACGAACCAATATTAATCATCAATTTGCCCTATAAACTGGTTTTGATTTCCACCAATTTTGACTTATGAACCCTAATTTCATATCTGTAATTAAACATGAAATTAAGCATTGAAATCAGTCTATACCATCACGAAATCATCATTATAGCACAAATCATCCATCAATTTCACCAAAATTTCAGATCTAGAACAAATTATATAAACGAACTTGACCAAAAATGAACCGAAATCAATAGATCTGGACGAAACCGAATACATAAACATGAAATTGATGTTGAATCTCCGAACTAATCTTCGACCCAAACATCAATCCACATATATAATACTTCAATCATTAAAGTTCATCCAAAACCATGCAAAAACCCACAAAAACTTCAACAAACTTCAAGTTTAACGTCCATGGTGGATTCAAGAGCGAATTGAATCTAGTTCAGCGGTTAGTCTGAATGATTCGGTAACCCGCTCTGATACCACTTGTCGGTCCCGTATTGATCACTCAAACTCACAATAAATGTCACAACCCACACAATAAATGTGTCGACAAGCAGGTTGATGACGTTGCTATTTAAAGTAAGAATAGATATTTGTTAACGGCGGAATCACTAACAAACACTATCTGTTGCTTGAAGATTATTAAATGTAACAAACACAAATAATAACTCAAAAGATTTCCATTTATAGAAAGTTTCATACAAATGTAAATCAATTATGGTTTCTTGTAATGAATGTTTATCCGTACTAATCTTAGGACAGCCGTCACACTTTCTCAGGAGTATTCGTTGGGTCTGAAAAGTGTAAAGTGGCTAAATACGTGGTAGGCGTGCCCTAAATTATTCTATTTATAGGCCTGCCACCACCTGACAGCTGTCATTCCTTTTAGAAACCCTAATCATTAATACATATTCAGAAAAAACGTATTACAAAAGATTCTAAGTGTAAAACAGGTCTTTGGGTAGACTGTGTCTTTTATCCTCTTCGAGTAGACCTGGTAACTTTGAAGTGTGCTTGGGAACAGTTCTCCAGGTAGACTTTACTTAGAGTATTTTCCAAAGAAAATACTCACCTAGCAGACTTTAATATTCCTGATCATAGCAAACTTTGCTTGGTATGATCCTACGAGCAAACTATTCTTCATGAATCCCTTCAACCCTTTGTTAAAAGATAACTTATATAGCAAACTCATGTGTGCTGGTTACACTGTTTGACCGTGCTGGTAGCACTGTAGCTTGCTCGGGGTTGAACCTTGCAAGAGAAAGTACTTAGAGTATTTCTTGATCAACTTTCTTCAAGCATGCTCGGACTACTGAGTATTGATGAAACCTTGCTAGATCTTCCAAATACTTGGCTTCATAAGCTTGCTTAAGTCAAGGGTTTTCTAGTAAGCAAACTGTGCTTGACCTGAAGAACACCTTGCTAGACGAAGTGAACCCTACTCGGATTATCACTAAGGAATACTTCAAGAAGATAACTCTACCAGGAAGGCAAAATACCTTGCTAGGACAAGTAAAAACCTTGCTAGGAGGTCCAAGTGTGCCCGATGTCAATACTTAGCTGATTTCAGGGAGGTTGAGAAGATTCCAATCTTCCTTAAGTCCATTTTCTCATCCCAACATGTTGGAACGATATTGGTGAAACCCAAATCACCGGTCCCGAGATGGTCTAAGACACTACCGATCGTATCGATCATATCCGCAAAAATCTTCTCGCTGCTAGAAGTCGTTAAAAGAGCTATGCCGACAAACAGCGAAAGACTCTCGAGTTCAATGTTGGCAACCTTGTCCTTCTCAAGTATCCCCTCGGAAGGAAAACTAGCACCCCGTTTTTGAAAGAAAGGAAAACTAGCACCTCGTTTCGTAGGCCCATTCAAAATCCTCGAAAGGATTGGAAAAGTGGCTTATAAACTCGATTTACCGCAAGAACTTACTGGTGTTTATCCAACCTTTCATGTCTCGAACCTCAAAAAGTGCTTAGCCGAAGGTAATCTTCATATACCTCTCGATGAAGTACGTATCTGTAGGTTCCCTGGACGGATCACACGAGATATCCCGATATACACAGGTGCGGAATCCCTGTGTAGATCGATACGGACGTAGAATACAATCACACGAACATACGAAAACGATACGAACAAACACACGTTATATTAATAACTCGAACCGTGATACTTACAGACTCTCGACCTCACGTCACTTGACTCACTGAATTACACGTAAATTAACCAACTAATCCACTTCGTAAACAGTAACTGTAAACTATATAAATACACGACAACTTCGCCTCAGGCGAAGTTGTCCATAACTTCGCTCGTTCAACAAGTTCGCCTAGGCGAACTTGTCAACAACTTCGCTTGGTTAACAAGTTCGCCTAAGCGAACTTGTCAACAACTTCGCTTTAACAAACAAATACACAAACAATATTACAGACTCGATTACAGACATTAGACATATGAACTACTGACATCTATGCACCAACAGACTCCCCCTTGGCAGTAGCTTCATATCTTGATCTTTCAGCTCTTGTCTCGTAATCCTGTATCTTCAAGCGTGCACTCCTTCTCTAACACACACCGTGACTACTCGCTGATATTTCCTTGCTTCATCCTTCCAAGCAGGAATATAGAATATCTTCTTTTCATTCAACACTTGCAGATCAGCTTTCGATAAGTTAACAAGATGCATCGGATCATACACCCTCAGCACTTCTTGTTCGTCTTCGTCTTCCATCACGGCTTCAGCAGTCTGGCAATCAACGTACCACCATTTTAGATTCTTCAACACATCTTGAGGCATAGTCTTCATTGGTACCTCCTTGATGCATCGGATCGGTTTGTACTTCATCACCATCCATGGCTTGCCATCTGCTCTCATTCCCCTTTCTGTATCCTCCACGAGCTTTCCCTTCTGTGGCTTTAATAGTTCAAACTTCTTCTCTTTTACGCTTTCTTTCCACACGATCTTCCCAATCACTCTTGCCATGTTGTCGTCACTTCTATTTATCAGGCCCAACCTGGCCAAATCCTTCACCTCACATTCCGGCAACGTATTGAGAGATCTCAACATTCTTTTGAAGTATTGAATACCATCATAACGCTTCACCACAAACAACTTTATCTGTTCATCATATATCCAACAGATAATTCCCTTCTTCGACTCAGCATAGCCTTTGATGTTATAACTCTTCTTGAACATGGCTGGAACAGCAGGCTTCTTGGTCTTAATAAACCAATGAGCACAGCCTTCCTTCCACCTAGGCTGCTCCTCCCACTCAGTCTCATCCATCTCAGTACCCATGTCGGCTTTCTCAACATCAGGGATCTCGTGTTCAACGTCTTCTTCTACTATCTCTCCCTCTTCTATCCCATCTTCAATCTCAATCTGCTCACCGATCTTCTCAATCACATCACTCGGCAGCACATCTTCATCAAACAACACATCATTACTGAACATATCATCGTCCAGTTCCTTCAACGCATCAATCACGTCATCCTCCACCAACACCACATCATCACCACCAGCTGCGTCGGTAGACTCCCCCTCAGCTGTGGAAGTACCAAGAGCTTCAGAAGTTCTTGGCAGCTCACCACCTGCATCTTTCGATGCATTGGGATCATCGTCTCGGTCATTTCTTCTTTTAGTCCTGAGCTCGTCGCCCTTACAGCTCATCTTCCCCTGAGATGCCAAGAACTCCTTCAAGGCATCTATAACTTTCCCATGCTCAACCAGGAGGGATGCCTGTAGTTGATTTGCTTCCACTAGGCTTTGAATAGTCTTAGATTGCTCTGCCACGATCCGCTCTAGTGAAGCTATTCTCTCTGAGTCTGAAGTAGGCGTAGGCGAGACATCAGAAGCAGGCGTAACCGCAGGTGGTACCATACCTGATAACCCTGCAGCAGTAACGACCGTTGACTCTACAAATCGTGCAGCTACCACCGACTGAGTAAGCGTTGGAGGTGGTAGAGACACGATCTCCGGAGTCGACGTCTGGATAGCAGTGACAAAATTTAACCTTATAAGTTTAACATTTTTCAATTAACTTTTTAAAACTTCCCTTTAAGGAATAAATGACATGATCAATTCTAAGTAACCAGTTAAAAAATCATAAAACTATCTAAGTACAAGAACTTAAAAAATTTAAAGTATAAGGGATCAAATTTCAGTCTCGATAGGGACTGCTACGTTTTAGAAAAGATCCGAACAGGAATCATACTAACTACGTGACTGTCACATAGATCCGTGTTTAGCTGTATTATGACATATATAGACAGGTTGTAAGCAGGTATAACTTAAGATGGTTTTCATCGTTTCTGTGATACGAGTTATATTCAATTAAGCCTCAAAATTTAAGTGGGCAACAACTCAGAAATATTGATGCCTCCTATCTATCCTCAAAGCGTATTTGGCTTTCCCCAAGTCACCCCGAATTGACTTCGACCCATAGTGTCTGATTAAGTTGTAAGTACTCTTCTTCTGGTTCCCGTTCTTCTTCTTACTCTAAGATTGAGAAGTCTTGATATTTTGTCATCTCTAAAATGCTTCAATAACTCCAAATATATATATATATATATATATATATATATATATATATATATATATATATTTAATAAACATAGACTTCAAAGTAGAAATTTACTGCAAGTCCCGAATCTGGATCACTGCAGTATCTTGAGACACTATCTTCACGGGAATCAGAACACACATGGGCTCGTGTATGACTGGGTAATCGCTTTTCTGCCTATCATTCGGAAAGATATATATGAAGACATGCAAAACTCTTAAGGAGTTTCCACATAAAATCAAGTAGATTTAGTTTGTATCACTTCTACTTTTACGCACCATAAAAAGTTACCATGACATACAATGACTGTCCTAAAGCCTTTTAAGCCTAATAACTTCACTAGCTAAGCACACAGAATTAGTATATCTATCATTTTCCAAGGTTGGATCAAATTTCTGTTAAACATAGCTAACGAACTTCTTACGAAGTAACAGACTTGAAAAATAATTTCATTTCCCTTTTCTTTCAAAATTTTAACATTTATCGCCCCGACCAAAACAAAGTCTTCAGGTAAACGGCTATCCCGAAGATCCAATGGATCAGCTGGACCGACCACATACCAGTATGTGTCCTTCTAACTAAGTATGATCGACTAATTTTAAGCGAAAGAATGAAAAACTCATCATAAACCGCCCCGGTCACTATCAGTAATCTGGTTAATGGCTATCCTCAAAATCTACAAGTAGAAAATGAGGACCAAGACATATCCGAAGACAAGTCCTTCAAACTGATGTAACCGACACATTTTTAAGCGATTAGTGACGTTTTTTTTTTTTTTTTTTTTTTAAATAACACAAGAAAAGCATGGTTACTCGGGATTGATCATCCCATTCAGTTCAATAAGGTTTTGAAATCTGGATTTGTCAAACGCTTTAGTATATAAATCAGCGAAATTATCAAGCGTATCCACCTTTTCAAGCATTATCAGTTTCTTCTCAGCACAATCCCGTATGAAATGATGACGTATGTCAATGTGTTTAGTTTTACTATGTTTCACGGGATTGTTAGTTACTGAGATAGCAGCTGTGTTATCAATGCAAATAGGAGTAAGTAAGAAATTCAGACCATAGTCGCGCAACTGTTGTTGAATCCAAAGAACCTGAGAGCAGCAGTTGGATGCTGCCATGTATTCTGCCTCACAGGTTGAAATTGCGACTGAAGTCTGCTTCTTGCATTGCCACGACACCAATCTGCCACCAAGAAACTGACATCCTCCAGTTGTTGACTTCCGACTCTGATTGCACCCTCCATAATCAGAATCTGTGTAAGCGACCAGCTCCAAGTCTCCTCCTCTCGGGTTCCACAACCCCAGCTTCGGCTTGCCCTTGAGATACCGCAGTATCCTCTTTGCACCTTTCAAATGAGATTCTTTTGGATTTGCCTGAAAACGTGCACAAAGACAAACAGCAAACATTATATCAGGCCTAGATGCAGTTAAGTACATTAAAGAACCTATTATTGCCCGATATTGAGTTGGGTCCACATCTGCATCACCGTCTACTTCAGCACCCAATTTGTGATTGACGCAGATTGGAGTATCATATGGAGAACTGTCCTCCATCTTGAAGCGCTTGAGCACATCATGAACATACTTCGTCTGATGAATGAACATCCCGTCCTTCTTCTGATCAACCTGCAATCCTAGAAAGAAAGTTAGTTCACCCATAGCACTCATTTCAAACCTTTTCTTCATGACGGCTTCAAACTCCTGACACATGGAGACTTTTGATGCAGCAAATATAATGTCATCCACGTAGACTTGTAACAGCAGGAAGTCGCTTCCAACTCTTTTGAAGAACAACGTGCTATCAATTTTCCCTCTTTCAAAACCATTCTCGAGCAAGTAATCCGATAAAGTTGAATACCAGGCACGAGGTGCCTGATGTAATCCATACAACGCCTTGCTCAACCTGTACACGTGATCTGGATAGTCTGGGTCAGGAAAACCCGGAGGTTGCTCAACATACACAACCTCGTCAACTTTCCCATTCAAAAACGCACTCTTCACATCTAGCTGAAACACCTTCATCTTTTCATAAGCAGCAAACGCTAAAAACATTCTTATGGCTTCCAACCTGGCGACAGGAGCGAACACTTCGTTATAATCAATCCCCTCTTGTTGATTAAAACCTTTAACGACTAGCCTCGCCTTGTTTCTTATAATAATCCCCTTATCATCTCTCTTGCACTTAAACACCCATTTTGTGCCTATCGCATGCACATTCTTTGGTTTTTCAACCAAAGTCCAAACTTCCATCTTCTCGAATTGAGCCAACTCTTCTTGCATGGCTTCGACCCACGAGCTGTCCTTTAAAGCCATTTGATAATTCTTCGGTTCAATCTGGCTTATAAAGCAGGTATACAGGCATTCATTGATTATTCCTGTCTCCTTAATGCTTGTATAAACACAGGTATGTTCATTCAAGCTACTTCTCGTTTGTACACCTGAGGACACATCACCAATCACATTATCCAAAGGGTGATCTTTATGAATTCTCGTGGTCAGAACAGAACCGACATGCAAATTATCTTCCAAATTAGAAGAGATCTCATCAATGGTTGTTTCATGCTGAGAGTGAAAAGGATTGATAAATTCTTCTTCAGCAGAGGCAGCAGGGGTACCGATAGTGTTTGATGAGGAAGGTTGACATTTTTCAATCAGCTGTCTTTGCAATAGATTTTCTTCCTCATCGAGTATCATCTTCGTCGCAGCTCTTTCTTCTTCTTCAGAAATTTCCAAATCCGGTATGTTAAACGACTTAAAAAGCTTAACATAGTCGAAAAGCTCAGCAGGTCCATTGCTTGGTTTTGGCGGTAGGTAACTTGTGATGTCGGTGTTACACACCACCTCCACCTTGCAAGTCGAAGTATTGAAGACACGTCTGTTGGGAGTACCAACAACATAACCGACTAATATTCCTTCATCGGCTACTTCTCCAAATTTAGAATTTGTCTTCAAGATCGAACAAGGGGACCCGAATGGTTCAAGACCACTCAAGTTGGGCTTCCTCCCATGCATAAGCTCGTAACACGTTTTACCAAGTCTCTTAACGGTTAACACTCTATTCAGAACATAGCAGGCTGTAGCAACTGCTTCAGCCCAGAACATCACAGGAAGCTTCGAATCTGCCAGCATAGTTCTGGCTCCTTCAATTAAAGTTCGGTTCTTCCTTTCAGCCACTCCATTCTGTTGCGGAGTATACGGAGTGTTGTATTGATGTTCAATTCCTTTCTGAAGACAGAAAATCTCCATTTCAAAATTCTTGAACTCCGTTCCATTGTCACTCCTGATGAACTTAACTGTTTTACCCATGACGTTCTCAACTTTGGTAATCAAATTCTTCACCATTTGAGCCGTCTCATCTTTCGATTTCAAAAAATATACCCACGAATATCGCGAGTAGTCATCAGTGATCACCAAGCAGTAAGAAGTACCTCCTAGACTTTTTACATTCACGGGACCGAAGAGATCCATGTGAAGCAGTTCTAGAGTACCGGCAATAGAGTTGACCTTCTTGGTGAGATGGGATTTCTTGTGTTGCTTTCCCTTCTTGCATGCAATACATTTGTCTTCAAAGTTAAAACTTTTCAAGGGAACGCCCATCACAAGTCCATTCCTGACAATGTGGTTCATCTTCCGAAGATGAATGTGCCCCATCCTCCTGTGCCACAATTCAGATTCCGATTCGCTTGCTTTCGTCATTAAACATGATTCTCCTGTGGCCATTTCAGTAGACCTCATATCCATCACATAAGTATTTGTATCACATGGAGCTTTCGTCACTATCCACTCGTCTGGTATCTGAAAACCAGGCTTCAACACGATCGCCTCATTTTTCGTGAAATGAACAGTGTACTTCTTATCACAAATCTGCGACACACTCAGCAGATTGTGCTTCAACTCTTCTACAAAGTTCACATTCTCAAGAGTTATTTTCCCATTGGACACCGTTCCTTTTCCAGTAATTCTTCCTCCACTTTCACCTGCAAAACTAACTCTCGCTCCTTGAACAGGTTTTAAGTCGTGCAACAAGTATTTGTAAACCGCTATCTACAATCCAAAGAATGTGGCCAGCCCTGTTCAACTGTTCCTGCACAATAAAGCAAAGGATTAGAATCTAGGGACCCAAGACCAATTGGTCTTGGATCTATACATCCCGTACTTCTGCTTTCCAAAGTTAGCATCTGGATAATTCCTGTCAGTCCTTTTAGGAAATCTCCTTGGAAATTGAGTGTGAGGCCTTCCAAACCTATGTACATTGAAAGTATTATATCTTGTGGTTTGGTTATTAGCATTGTTAAACTGAGGTTTGTTTCTGTGAAAACCTGAATTAGTTACATTTCGGAACTTTGAAGGGTTTTCATTTTTAGCAATATTAAAATTACCATTAGACTTATGCTCAGTTTTAATAGGCCTCACACCTCTGAATTTCGGCGTCAGAGGACAATCTGCAACAAGATGTCCTAACTTATTACACCTAAAACAACACCTATACTCCATTTTCTTTTCAAAGGTTGTTTTGGATGTTGAGGCTGTGTTACTGGCCGTTCGTCTCACATAAGGTGGGACGTACGGGTTGAGTGGAGTACTCTTTTTATAAGTTTTATCTTTTTCTCCACCAGTGGGTAACACTACCTTCTCTTTTGTCTTACCCGATTCGGACAACTTATCCGAATCTGATGAGACTGGACTCGTAACAGAAATTTTCTCACTTGAATCAGGCGAACTCGCTTCGCCACTACTAACACTTGGTTCTTTACTCGTAACCTTGATTGGAACTGTCTGAGGAACTTCAAAATCAACAGATTTCTGAACACTAGGGTTAAAAGTGTAATTGTGGTTATAAGGTGGTGGAACCTCGTGATAACCAATTCCTCCTCTCTTTGTAGAGGTACCTTGATCACTAACAAGGTGATCAAGAATAGCTGAGGAATTTCGGAACTGCTCAAGTTTTCGGTTTAGTTCCACCACTTTCACCTGGTGGTCAGCAATCTGCTTTTCTCGTTCAGCAATCAGTTTAGTCTTTTCTTCTAAAACCTCATTACTTAGATCAATTACTTCAATTTTTTCAGCAAGTTTTGTTTTTAAGCTTTTAACATCTTTTTCACACGCTTTTATTTTAACTTTATAACTGTTTTCTCTTGCTTTCATAAAGTGATGATCTTCTTTAAGAGTTTTAAATTCAGCATCTAAACGAACATACTGATCAGTTATGGTAGCAAGTTGCTCAGACAAATTCTCACATTTAGTACAAATAGATTTAGAACTTACCCCGGAGAGTTGATCCTTGTTATCTGTCACGAAAGCTTTTTCCTTACCAGTAGCTTTCTCTTCTCCGGTAATCTTCTCACGTTCTTCATTCTCAACCTTAGCCATATTTGCCTACTCACTACTTTCATTCGAATGCAGGTTCCAGTTGTATTCACCTGCTTCTCTAGACATCATGGCATTTATTTCCTTATTATTCCCAGTGTGCTGTGCAGGCCGGCCATGTCCACGTTCAACTCGCTCGTTTCTGCATTCTTTGGCAAAGTGCCCGTTTTGTTGACAGTTATAGCACCTCACCTTAGACTTGTAGAACCCTGGCCTGCCACCAACAAACTTTCTCCCCGTCTTTCTCATAAACTTCTTTACTCTCCTCACTATCATGGCCATCTGCCATTGTAAATCCATTTCTTCCAGATCATCAGCATCGATCTGGTCATAGTCTTCATCTAGCATCGCTGGATCAACCACCTTTCCTTGAATATAGTTTTCATATGAAGCAATAAATGAAGCATAGAGGCCAAACTGCTCTTCAGCAGATTTGACGCTCATTGGCATCTTAGAGTAATTATTGCTTGAGGAACTTGAAGATCCACTACT
Source organism: Bidens hawaiensis (assembly GCF_021521415.1). Lineage (NCBI taxonomy): Eukaryota > Viridiplantae > Streptophyta > Magnoliopsida > Asterales > Asteraceae > Bidens > Bidens hawaiensis. The sequence continues at coordinate 193,358 of NW_027495836.1, read as the reverse complement.
CTTGCTTGCTGTCTGTTGAGTACCACTTGATCCACCCGCAACAAAGCAAACCTCCCCATTTGAGTTTACTGACACTTGCCCCTCCTGTGAAGAATTGGCACCCGACTCACCCTTCGAGTAGTAGGCGGCAGAATCAGTCTTTGAACTTGAATTGGAGTTTACTTTAGCACCGTACATGCCTGGATCTTGAACCCGATCCATAGATGTTTCTTTTCTTACTATATTAAGCTCAAAAGTTCTGAGCTTGTTGACAGTGGTTTCCAGATCATAAGTAGGAAAGTCCTTGTCTTCCCTCATCAGTACAGTATACATCTCCCATTTTGGTGGGAGAGCATCGAGAAGTTTTTCCACAATCTCTTCTTCTCGGTATGAAATGGAGTAGTTACTCAATTCAGTCATTAGATGATAATATCGAGTGATAATGTCATCCAGAGATTCGTTCTTTAAGTACTTAAAGACTGAAAATTGAGTTTTGAGCAACTTTATCTTTGAAGCCCGAATACCTACATTTCCTTCAAATCTGCTCTCAAGAGCTTCCCAAAGCCCTCTAGCTGATGTATACTTTCTGAACGTATGGAGGATCTCCTGTGGAAGAGCCATTGTGATTGCAGCATGAGCCTTGCTCTCGGCTTCATACATCTTTTTCTCCTCCTCTTCCATTTTACTGTATTTCTTTATTTGGTCTCGACCCTCATACTCCATGACTGGTGGAATATATCCATCTTGGATGCATACCCACATTTTCGCATCCAGGTACTTAACGTATTGTATGAACCGATCCTTCCACGCGACAAAATCGGTTCCCTTCAGCAACCTTGGAGCCTTTGTAGCTGACCCCGCTTCAACTTCCATCTTTACAAGCTCCGAAATGTTGATCGACGACATCCTTCTTGAAGACTAAGAAACCCGAAAAATTCTGAAAAGGCGAAGTTAAGAAATTTCCTCTGAACAGTACTGTAGGCGAAGTTAAGGATAACTTCGCTTAAGTAATAACTTCGCTGGATTCTTCTTAAATTCGCGTGACTGGGCGAAGTTAAGAATAACTTCGCTTAGGGTAAGCGAACTTAGAGAGTAGGCGAACTTGATGAGAACTTCGCTGAGCTAGGCGAAGTTGATGAGAACTTCGCTGAGTTAGGCGAAGTTGAGGAGGTAGGCGAAGTTGTAAATAACTTCGCTTCTCCTTATATCTTCGCTGAAACCCTACGTATCCTGACGGCAACTTCGCCTGATGAACAACAACTTCGCCTGACGAACTTAAACTTTCTGCAGATCTGAAAATCGGATTTTAACGACGTTTTTGACGGTTTAAAGGCTTAAACACACTGGTAGGAGGCTAGAATGAGCAAAATCACCACAAACTCGTCCCGTGAATACCCGAAATGGAACGAATTCTACACCCGCGTGAATATCCCGAACCACACAATCGAGCAAATGCTCTGATACCAATTGTAGGTTCCTTGGACGGATCACACGAGATATCCCAATATACACAGGTGCGGAATCCCTGTGTAGATCAATACGGACGTAGAATACAATCACACGAACACACGAACACGATACGAACAAACACACGTTATATTAATAACTCGAACCGTGATACTTACAGACTCTCGACCTCACGTCACTTGACTCACTGAATTACACGTAAATTAACCAACTAATCCACTTCGTAAACAGTAACTGTAAACTATATAAATACACGACAACTTCGCCTCAGGCGAAGTTGTCCATAACTTCGCTCGTTCAACAAGTTCGCCTAGGCGAACATGTCAACAACTTCGCTTGGTTAACAAGTTCGCCTAAGCGAACTTGTCAACAACTTCGCTTTAACAAACAAATACACAAACAATATTACAGACTCGATTACAGACATTAGACATATGAACTACTGACATCTATGCACCAGCAGTATCGATGAAACCTTGAAAATGATCGAAAAACCCGTTGAAATCATGAATCGCAATGAAAAACGAACCAAACGTAGCCGCATCCGTTTAGTTAAAGTCCATTGGGAATCACGGCGTGGCGCTTAATTTACTTGGGAACGAGAAAACGCGATGAAGGAAAAGTAGCCGCATTTTTTTATTACGGATTCTCCCTAATTTCGGGACGAAATTTCCTCAAGTAGGGAAAACTGTGATATTCGTCATTTTCGGTTTAAATCGTATTTATATCTGAATGGAAAACACGACCCGTTATGGTCTTTTGGATCCTTCGTTATTAATAAAATATTGGGTTTTATGTTCATTTATGTTTCACAATTTTCTGATCAAGAAAACACCCTTTACGGTGCCTTAAAACACCCTTTTATTTACTTCAGAGACCCAAATCGCCAAACAATCAAAGCTAAAGGGCTGTTTTAAACTAATGAATAACCCATACTTTTTCCACCACCATCCACCTAGTTTGATCATTTTAACCTATCCTAATGCATGTAACTCTTGAAAGCAACATTATGGCCAACCCTTTACTCTTTCCCTATATAAACAAGACCAATGCATCCCATTTTGGTTTGCTCATTCACTCAAACTCTCCCAACTTAGATCTAAGTATTCTTCTTCAAATTCTTGATAGTTTGACTTCTCAAGGTCAAACTATTTCTAATCTTTATTTCTAACTAACTCTTGTTAATTAAAGCTTGTTATTATAGCTTGTTTAAAACATACTCCCCTTGTTTCCTTGGCTTTCCCTCCTCCGACCATGGTCGGTTTAGGTGTATTGCTAGGCAAGGCTTCATGGAGGACTATTATAGTCCTTGTTAAACACTTTAATTTATGTAAGCTTACTATTGTTTTTTAGTTTCTAATTACTTTAGTTTCCAAATCATTTTAATAAGTTCTATGGTATTGGATGTGTGGAAACCATCCTCGGTTTCATTCGGAGTCAAGGACCGAACCAAAACCGAACTCTTGTTTAAATATTTTATTATTTACATGTTGTATGTAAGACTTGAATACTATCATTTCTAAGTTTATTACAATAAGTTTTATAGTATTGGGTATGTGGTAACCATCCTCGATCATATACCAAGTCAAGGACCGAACCAAGCCCGAACTAAACCGAGTTCATCCTCTTAAGACACACTAGTTGTGTTTTGGTCCACCGAATCTCATATTTTTCTTTAAAACTATATTATAAACTAATTTTAATTGTTTTCTCAAAATACTTGGTATGTTGGATCCAACTTGATCTTATAACAAGTATGGACCGACAAAGGCAAACACTCGCTTAACAGACGTTAAGGTTATTCCTAATAGAACTACACACTTGGTTGAGTTTCTTTTTGTTAGTGCACGGTTTTGCGTCTTGAGTCTTTGTAATTATCGTTAACGTATTTGTTTTATGTTTAATGTAATAAACTATTATGTTATTATCTAGTTCTCTAATGTAATGTCTAGTTCGCTAGGGGATGTTAGCGAACTATGACATAAGGTTATTCCCTCTGATTCGTTAGGGGATGTTAACGAATCAGAGGATGATTCGTTAAGATATTTTGTTTTATTTTATGTATGTAACGAAGTAGCGTCTAGTTCGCTAGGGGATGTTAGCGAACCAGACCTATCTTCTATATATAGTGAACACTGTTCACGTTTAATTTAAGTTTTGAGAGTTAATTAACGAAACCCTGTCCAAATCCTCTCTCTATCTTGATACTAATATTATAACATTACTAATACATATATACTGATAATACATATATACTGATAATACATATACAACACTTAATCTAAGGTAATTATGAGCTAGATCTATAGTTAAGGTATTAATCTATTATAGACAGATCTGAGATCTGTTATTGCTATTGGATTGATACACCGTGGGTTCCAACAAGTGGTATCAGAGCTTTCGGGGCTCAATTACACTTCATTTGGTGTTTATTTGGAGTATTAGTTTGTTAGTGTTCTGTTTTAGTGAATTTAGATTAATTTAGAGGTTAATGGATTGATTCATGGTTAGTTTGGATTGGATTTGAGTTGTTAAAGGTATTGGTAAGGGATTGCGAGTTTGGAATTGAGATTTGGATTGGTTTTGAGTGGATTTGGTATCGGTTTTGGTTTAAGGCCGAAACAGAGGTGTATTTAGGTATAATTTAGTTGGATATTGGTGATAATCGGTTACGAGATTTGGTATATTGGATTCGCGATCGATTTACGAGTGTTTTGATAGGTTATTTGTGTAATTTGGTTTAGAATCGAGATAGTATTACAGTTTTTAAGTTTTTGAGTTTCTGGGTTGGTGTTCATCATTTCCAGATTTCTGGAAATCTTTTGTTGAAGATTTGAAGATTCAAAGATGAACATGATTCGTTATCATCTTTATGGTGATTCGCTATCTTGTTTCCTTTGATTTGTTATCTAGGTGAGTTGATTCGTTATTAATTACAAGTGATTCGCTAGCCAGTTCGTATCAATAGATGATTCGTGTTATCTAATTCGTTGATTGGGTTAATTGATTCGTGTGACACGTGTCTACTTTGGGATTTGTGTCAAAACAACCTTTGCCACGTGGCATAAGGTGTCAGAGTTTGTTACAAACCGTTGTAACAACCTGATTCGTTACAAGTGTGATTCGCTACTAACTGTAGCTGGTTCGTTATCAATTTCGCTAAGTCTCCCTTAGTGATTCGTTACTGATTCTCTTTCTTATTCGTTAATATTACACCTTGCAATTCGCTAGCCAATTCGTTAGTCAACTTGTTAGTTTGACTTTTTGTTAAATCTGATTCGTTGACTTTCTGATCCATTAGATTGATTCATTAAACTCAATCTTGATTCGCTATCTTATCAATCTTAGCTTCGTTAAGATTTGATTCGCTAATCTACTGTTCACAGTTCGCTACAACTGTTTATAGTTCGTTAATCTTATTTGCTTGTTGATTCGTTACACCCTTGAATTTTTGAAACTTGTCAAAAATGGCTGGTATATATGCATTAGCTTCTCAAAACATGATGCAACAAATGTTGCAACTTGATACCGAGATAGGTTCACATTCGAAATGTCCAAGATTGATGAAGTTTAGTGACTTTGCCAAGTGGGAACCTCGGTTTCATGCTCATTTGGGGTCTGTTCACCTTGATTGCTCATATTGTCTCGATGAAGTTTATATGGAACCAATGATTGGTGATGATACTATTGGGTATACTCCTAAATCTGTTTCTCAATACTCACAAGAAGAGAAGAAAGCTTTAGAAATCGAGATAAAAGCCTATTCCACTCTTACTATGGCATTGCCAGAAAATATCTTTCATCAAGTGGGTAGTATCAAGAGATGTGCTTCTTTATTTCAACATCTACGTATGAGAAGTATGGGGAACACAGCTGAGAGTAAAAAAGTGATGCTCAAGTTTCAGTTTCGAAACTTTAATCTATTGAAGGGAGAAACAGTTGAAGAGATGATTACACGGTTTAATTATTTAATTGCTGAAATGGACAAGATGAAATTGGAAATTTCTGAAACGGATAAAATTGACACTATTAAGAGTGTGCTTCCAAGTTCTTACTCGATATTTCTAATGGTTTTGAAAGAGAATGACTATTTCTTGAATGAAGACTTGACTGCACTTGAATTTTTACAAAAAATCGAAGCTAGAGAATATGATCTTAAGTGTCAAAAATCCTCCAAGGAAAATCAAGATCCAGCTTTCTATGGTGGAAGTATGCCTCTTAGTTCAACGATCTCTCCAATAAATTCTTTTCTTACTCAACCTGCAAGTGAAAAAGAATCAACTATGTTTAATGATCCAAAAGTATGTTTCTACTCTGCTGGTAATTTCGGATTGTCTGTTGGTTCTGGAAGTTCAACTACTACTAATCCATTTGCTTCACCACCTAGTGTTAATATGAAGGAAGCTGAGCAAAACTTTGCTTTTCTGATAGCTTTCATGTCTTCATATGAAAACTTGGTAAGTAGTAAGATTGCCACAAGTGATTTAACTAATGAGGACTATGATCAGATAGATCCAGATGATTTGGAAATCATGGATTTAAAGTGGAACATGGCTATGATCGTCCGTAAAGTTAAAAGATTCATGCAAAGAACTGGAAAAGATCTTCCGGCTTTAAACAAGAAATTGGGTTTTGACAAGTTGAAAGTAAAATGCAATAATTGTCAAGAATTTGGGCATTTTGCAAAGGAGTGTGACAAACCAAAGAAAGAATACACTAGTTCTCGTGGTCAACATCAAAATTCTTCTATACCACGAGGTAGTGATGCTGAAAAGAAACCATCTTCTTTTACAACACAAGAAATGTTAGCAGATGGAAATGACTGGTCACAACGGTTACTATGTAATGATGCTCAAGCAAATTTGGCTATGCTTGGGTTACATAAAGATTGTCAGGTGCAAGTGGGAGTGAGATGTCTTCTGATAATGATTCTGGATCTGATTCTGACGACTCTTGTGACAAGCCTCCAACAGTATTTGCTTGCATGGCCAAGATCAATGAGGTTAGTCATTCTATCTCTGCTACTTCATCTGTTAAAGTATCATGTGTTGATTGTGAATCTAACAAACCTAAGTTAGAAGCTTTGAAAAATCAAAATGATAATCTTGTAAGAGAAATTGCTTCTCTGAAGGATACTTATCGACAATCTCTTGAATCTCAAATGAGATCTCGAGAAAAGATTGAAGCATTGTCGACAAGTAACCACCACGATCTCAAAGCTAAGTTATCTGTAAAAATGTCAATTAATGACCAAAAGTTTCAAGAAATTCTGAAACATCGTTCAAAGATAACCGAGCTTGAGAATGAGGTTCTTGAGTTTAAGAACAAACTGGGAAAGTTTAGAAATTCTTCTTTTCTGTTGAATGAAATTATTGAAGTTTCTGGTAAACAAAAGGATTCAAAGAAAGGAATTGGTTTTGTTGAAATTCCCGCCACCTTTTCACAATGATTACAAAATTAATCCTTTTGCTAGAAAAGAAGAGGATTTGATTGAAAAAGAAACTGTGATTTCTGAAAAATCTAAACCAGTTAAAACAGAAACTGTTAAGCCCTAAGTTGCTCCTCAAAAACCTTATGTTAAAAGTAAAAAGGTTGAGAATGTTGACAAAGTAATTATCGATGACGTGTTTGAACCCGAGATAATACACAAGAATAAGAACATCCCAAGTTCTAATCATATTCTTTGCGAACCTCAAGAATTTGAGGAAGCTGTGTATGGTTCATTCAAGTCTCACATGAAAAAGGAAGAACCGATGAAAACTAAACCAGTAAAGGCAAAGAAGTCAGATAAACCAAAGATTTCTGATGAGGACTTAATGCGATTTATTAATCCTCCTAGTTCTAAACCTTCATCTATTAGAGTTTTTAAGTTAAAAGGAATGGACACGATGTTCACAGAAAAAGATATTCCAATAAGTATCATTAAACCGGAACTTATTGAGAGTGTTTTTATCAATGAAACGTCACAGATTCAAGATCTTGAACGTCGATATGCTCAAGTGAAAACATAAGTTCCATCTGATCCATTGACTAAAGCAAAACAAGTTTTAAAACAGGCTAATAAATTCAATTTGTGAAATCAACTAAGACAGATACGTTGAAAAGTTTCTCGAACTGTTCTAATTTAGATTTCTATTTGAAAAAGAAGTCTGAATTATCTGATGAGTTTGCTAAGAGCATGACCAAAAATGTGAGTCATCATCAAACTTCTACGTCATTCATTCCAACTACCTCTCAACATCATCGTGTAGACATGCGAAGCTGTTTTCTTTGCGGTCAACATGGTCATGCAGTGAGGAATTGTAGTCAGAAGAACCATCAGAATCTTCATCCTTTTATCAAGGACCACTCTAAGCCGGTTCCTTTGGTAAAAGAGATTTTGAAACGACCTGTCTCGTATGCTGATGACACTCATATTATGTTCTCTAATGTGAATCCTCGAAATGTGATTCATGTTAATGAGACTCATGGTCAAGTAAAACCAAAGTTTGATCCATATGAGCCAATTTGTAGGAACACGAATTCAAACATTGTTCAAGCAGCTTACTTAAGACGAAAGTCTAGGAAGCCAGTAACTTATTCACAGGTGGTTGAACAACAGTTGAAGTCTGTTAAAGTTAATGCTCAAAGAGAAAACCAAAAGGTGCCCAAGACTGAGGCCTAGGCTGCCTTTTTGAACTAATCATCTTTATTTTGTGTGTAGGGTACATCCAATACTATGTCTGGTGAAAACTGGATAATGGATAGTGGATGTTCTCGTCATATCACTGGGAATCTCGACCTATTAACCAACGTGAGAAATATTCAAGGGGGTTATGTGGCTTTTGCTGGGAATTTTGGGGGCATGATCACACAAGAGGGTGAAGTTTCAAATGGTCATATTACCTTTGAGAAAGTAAATTATTGTGATAAAGTGGATCATAACTTATTAAGTGTATCGCAGATTTGTGATAAAAAGTACACAACGATATTTACAGACAAAGAATGTCTTATCTTGAAACCGGGTTATGTTATTCCCGAGGACATGGTTGTCATGCGATCACCACGATCGAATGATATTTATGTCTTAAACATGAGCTCTAAGGTATCCACATCGATCGAAACATGTTTTGTCTCGAAAGCAACCGAGAAAGTCTCGATTCTATGGCATCGCAAAATGGGTCACATACATGTTAGAAAGATGAATTATTTGATGGCTAATGATTTAGTGGAAGGTGTCTTGTTGAAGAATTTTAAATTATCCGATCACTGCGTTGCATGCAAAAAGGGCAAGCAGAAGAAGAAGACACATCCTTCTAAATTATTGAATTCCATTAATACTCCTCTTGAACGACTTCATATGGATTTATTTGGTCCTGTGAATGTGCGAGTATTTCTGGGGATTGGTATTGTCTTGTGGTGACTGATGATTATTCAAGATACTCATGGGTGTTGTTTATGAGTTCGAAAGATCAAACACCAGTTTTGGTACAAAACATTATCACCAAGATCGAATCACTGTATAAACAAAAGGTGAGGAGATTTCGTAGTGATAATGGTACTGAATTCAAAAACACTGTCTTGGATTTCTTTTGTGTTCACAAAAAAATTCATCGAGAATACAGTGCACCTTACGTACCTCAACAAAATGGTGTTGCTGAACGAAAGAATCGAACCTTGATTGAAGCTGCACGTACGATGCTCGCTGATTCTAAGCTTCCCGTCCAATTCTGGAATGAGGCGGTGAATACATATTGCTATACTCTTAATCGGGTTCTAATCGTTAAAAGACTCAAAAAGACAAGTTATGAGTTATTGAATAATTGAAAACCTAATTTAATGTACCTGGAACCTTTTGGGTGTCCGTGTACTATGTTGAAGAAGGATGCGGGTAAATTTGAAGAAAAAGTTATCGAAGGGTATTTCTTGGGATATGCATCTCCAAAGAAAAGGGTATTCAACTTTACATCTGGTTGCGTTGAAGAGTGGTACCATGTGGACTGTCAAAAGTACATAACTTCTTCTCAAGGGAAAGGTCCCGATTGGATGTTTGACTATGATAGTTTATTTAATTCATTTACTCCTTCAACTGAACACATAGACGAAGACCTGGTTCGAGCATACTTTGAAGATCATTTGGCAATTCCAAGATTCTCAAGTTCTAATGATGTTGAATCTCAACCTGATGCTCCAATTGAAGAACCACATGTTGCTTCTCCAGTTACTGCTGATAATTTATCTTCTTCTGATGATGATGATCAAGCTGATGATCAAGTTATTGACCTTGACAGTGATAATGTTTCATCTCCTGAACTTGGTGAACATTACACTAATTTATTTAATAATGTTGTTATTCCTGAGAATCCCACTCTTCGGATTCATGGATATCATCCACAGGAAAACATCATTGGAGAACTTGATGTGGGCGTTCGTACACGTCATCAAGTTGCTTCGTCGAGTGATAATAACGTATTGTGTGCTTATACCGATTTACATTCATCGGGAATTGTAAATCTTGCAAAATTCACTTGCTTTCTATCTCAAGTTGAACCAACGACGGCTCGTAAGGCACTTGAAGATCCGTCTTGGGTAGAAGCTATGCAAGAATAATTACAGCAATTTGCACATTTGGGCATTTGGGATTTAATAGATAAGCCTGCTAGAGTCAAGAAAGCGATTCCGACTAAGTGGGTATTTAAGTGTAAGAAAGACGATCGAGGGGTGATTGTCAGAAACAAAGCATGTCTAGTCGTGCAAGGTTTTCATCAGCAAGAGGGTATTGATTACACAGAGGTATATGCTCCAGTTGCAAGATTAGAGTTGATTCGAATCTTCCTGGAATATGTAGCTTATAAGAATATCAAGGTCTATCAAATGGATGTTAAAAGTGCTTTTCTCAATGGTGAACTACACGAGGAAGTGTTTGTTTTACAGCCTCCTGGTTTTGAAGATTCTGATTATCCGGACCGTGTTTACCGATTAAACAAGGCCCTATATGGTCTACATCAAGCCCCGAGAGCTTGGTATGGCACGCTTGCCGACCATCTGACTGATAATGGCTTCAAACGAGGAACTGTCGACTGCACTTTATTTCATAAAACTGTTGGTGACGATCTTCTCCTAGTTCAGATTTATGTCGAAGACATTATCTTTAGGTCAACAAACGACACATTGTGTAAGGAGTTCGAGAAATCCAAGCAAACAAAGTTCAAGATGAGTTCGATGGGATAGATGAATTTTTTTTTAGGGTTGCGGGTTCACCAGTCTGCTAACGGAATCTTTATTCACCAGACTAAGTATGTGAACGACGTCTTGAGCCGATTCAAGATATCTGTCGGAAAAATCCCTTCTACTCCTCTTCCCGTGGGTCACAATTTATCACCGGATGAATTGGAGGATACCGTTGATCCTACCCTCTATCGTGCCATGATCGGTTCTTTAATGTATCTAACGGCTTCTCGCCCTGACATTATGTTTGTTGTTTGTCTTTGTGCAGGTTTCAAGCAAGTCCACGAGTGACTCATCTAGCCGCGGTTAAGAGAATTCTTCAGTATTTAAAGGGAAATCTAGACATCGGGTTGTGGTACCCCAAGGATGATACTTTTGATCTTACTGCTTATTCAGACTCGGACTATGGAGGTTGCAAGATCAACTTCAAATCAACAACTGCAGGATGTCAATTTTTAGGAAACCGGCTTGTTTCCTAGCAGTGTAAGAAGCAGACAACGGTCTCTCCTTCAACTTCCGAAGCTGAGTATGTTGCAGCCTCGAGTTGCTGTTCCCAGGTTTTGTGGATACAACAACATCTCCGCGACTACGGTTTGAAGTTTCTTACTACTCCTATTCAGATTGATAATTCTGCGCGCAATTTCTATCACAAAGAATCCTGTACAACATTCAAAAACAAAACATATCGAATTTGATATCACTTTATATGGGATAGCTTTGAGAAGAAATTGATTGACCTTGAGAAAGTACATACTGACTTTCAGAAAGCCGATCTGTTTACCAAAGCTTTTGACAAAACGCGTTTTCATCTTTTGCTCGGTTTAAACGGATTGAAGACCCTCGGTGATATCCTTAAACAAGGATGACTATCTTTATTTTGTGTCATTTTTTTTAAAATTTATTTTGGTTTTAAGGGGTGAAAATCTATAAAATACAAAAAGATTGTGTTTTTTCGTCTGTATAGATAAAATCCAAAAACATTACAAAATTCAGAAAAATAAAAAATATTGTGATTTCTTTTCTTTAATGTTTTCATTTAAAATATTTTGAAAAACCAAAAACATTTTAAAAGATTGAAAATCCAAAAAGAATGTATTTTTCAGTTTGTACAGAAAAATCCGAAAATCCAAAAAGACTGTGAAGTTTATTTTGTTTATAACAAAATTGTAAAAGACAAAAATACTGTGTTTTTAAAGTATGTATAGAGAAAAACCAAAAAGATTTTTACATGCGTTTGCTAAAAATTATGTCAATTATCTACATTTGAAGGGCATGTACGTGTATATGTTTGGTCCTAACATTTACTTGTAAATGATCAGGTTAGCCATTTACCTGATAATGGAAAATAGTTGGGGCGTTCGTTATGTGTTTTTTAGATTATTTTCTCGCTGAAAATTATGTCGGTTATTTAAGTTTGTGAAGCATGCTTGCATGTCTTGGTCCTATTATTCACTTGTTGAATAGATAGAACAGCCATTTATTTATAGACTTAAGTTAACTGGGGCGATTAAATTTATCTTTATTTTGTCTTTATGCTCCTCAAATATTTTGAGTTTATGAAGCAAAAAGAGAAAATGATAGTACATTGATTATCTCGACTCCAAGTCCAGCAAAAAGTAAGCTTAAAAGACTGTGTGCTTAATTGCATTGGTGCATTGGTAGGTCTTAAAACAACCAAGTAGAGTAAAGTATGTGATATAAACATAAAGAAACGCCAAATTTAAAGGGGTGTTAGTCTCTAGAAAAAGTCTCGGTGAGGATGGCATAAATGTAATAACCTGTCATACTCAAGCCTTATACTTGTTTGATCAACCAAAAATAAAATAAAGCAAATAACAAGCTTTGAGGTTCTGGACACTGTGAGTCTTTCTGCAGCTTAATCATCTGGGTATTCATATGCATGAATATTTCATTCTCTTAGAGCAAACCCAAAGTCATTAAACTTGATCACTGATGTACCTCGTACAAATCCAAATTACTGACTTGATCAAAATCCGCTGTTAGTCATACATTATTCCTCCCTTGCGCGCGTCTTAATACCATTAAGAAACGGACCCCAGGGGATACAATGTATGTAAGCCAACAAATGGACTCGTGCATATTCACTCATAGTAATAGAAAATCATTGCATTGCTCATAAACTTTTATAAAAACAAATTTGATCAACAATATAATGGTTTAAGTCAAGTTGGGGTGATATGGCATAAATCAAATTAAGCTTGAACCGAGATTAGAGGCTGATAGTTTCTGATATTCTGTGCTATAATTGAATCAATTAATCATATCACAAAAACACTTGAAAGTTTGTTATTAGATTTAAGTGGACAACAATACCAATGATCGACTTAACGCCAGTCATAATATCACTGAAATATAAAACTGTGATGGAAGGGCACTTTGGTTAATATGATTCTCTGCTCAAACTCAACAAAAACACAAAAATATGTACTGCTTTTGTTAAATCGTAGAAAAACACAAAAAGATTGTTCAATTTAAAATGTTCAGATACTTCTTTGTACATACATTCTTTAAAATTCTTACAAAATACCAAAAATATTCTATTTTTCTTTCTGTACATATTATTTAATAATTTAAGTTATGTTTCGAAAAAGTGAAACGATTTAAAGTATTCAATTATCGGGATAAAATGGTCCTTGGTAATGGATTTAAGTTAAAACTTTTAATTATTTATTTATTGGTTATTATTTAATTCATTTATTTATTTATGTTAAAATTAAATAAAATTTTTAAGTTGTTAACAGTTATTTCGTTAAGTATGGATAACGAACTAGGTGCTTCCTCAGCGAACTAAGTTGTGGTTCTCTCACCCAATTCGCTTCCGCACTCTGTAACGAATCACCTCTCCTTCGTTATACATATTTAACGAATCATAACACGAGTCATGTCTATTGTCTAATTCGTTAATTTAAAGTGTATACGAATCGCTTGATTCGTACAAAGGGTACCTTGGGTGGCATGCTAGGCTATATAGGACAAGAAACACGAACAGTCATTCACTGTTTATCATTTTTCTTTACACTAAAGTCACCTTTTTCAAATTTTTCTCTGAATTTCGACCTTCAAATTTTGATCTTTCACGAGTATCGTTATGTTACTAAGGTATAAAAGATCATATCTATGTGATTTTCGTCAAAAATGACGGTGTTTTAATCCACTAATTATGGACTTTTGTGTTCAAAGGGTTTTCCGAGTTCTAAATCCTAATTAATTTATGATATACTATGTTAATATAGCTTATTTATGATTCAATGTCACCGGAATGCGATTCCGAGACCTTGGGTAGATGTTAATCAACGATTTATTATCATTTGCTAGGTTGATTGAATGTTAATCTGTTTGGGGTTTTATCCTCTGTTTAGCTTACCAAGTATTTTATTTATGTCATGGTGTTAAGCCTCAATCTTAACACCTTGAGCTTCATATTGCGATTCCGAGTTGGATAGACCTGTTGTTTTGATTACTCAACGATAAGCATGAGCTAATTGAATCTGGTTTTTTGTCCAGTTGACCGTCGATGTTCTTATTAATTTTGACTTTGACTATGCGAATCAAAGATTAAGTCTAAATTCTTGACCATTCATTATCTTTAGCGAATTGGAACTGTTTCGTGTCAAATTCATTAAAGAATTACACGATTTAGATTAAGCGAATAAGTTAATTAACGAATCAAATGTGGATCCGTCAAAATCTAACGAACTAGATTCTAGTTCGTCCTTTTACATAGTAATTCGCTATGTCTACTTCGTTAACCTATTTACATGATAGCGAATCGCTTGATTCGTTACAGGATGGTAACGAATCAAAGTGATAATCACACGAATGACATTTCTTTTTAATTATTTAATTAAATTTTAAGATTACATTTTAAAGTAAATAAATTACTCCAACCGTCTAAACGGGTAAATAAATTAATTACACATATCATATGAAATTAAATACACCATTTATAAATAAATAGATATATATATATATATATATATATATATACGTATATTACATCTTCATATTACTTATATTGGTTTATATTCATTCAGTAAAATGGCTGATCAAGTGAATCAAGATGCACCGGTTGCTGATCAAGGACAGCAAGAACAACCACCACAAGAACAACCACCACAAGAGCAACCACCTCAAAAACAGCAGGAAGATGTTGTGTTATTACCTTATGATCCAAAACACAATATCTGTGCTTATATTGATCAAGATATTGCTGACGTTGATGTGTTCGGAGACATGTTAACATTCTTAAGACGTTCGGTGATAGGTTATGCAATCACTGCTCGACCTAAAGTGTATCTGAGTATTATTAGGCAGTTTTGGGATATTGCTGAGGTTGTTGAGGTGGATAATCACATTCGAGCTACGATTAATCAAACTGTTATTACCATTGATGTGGGAGTGATTCGCCACGTGCTTCAATTTGGAGACAATGATAACAACCCGAGTGAATTTGACAAGCAATTGATCAAGGGTTTGTTTACTCGTCTGCGATATGGTGGGAGTATTAATGACTCTATGCTGAACAAGAATGGCTTATGCCCACCATACAAATATCTTCTCCATGTCTTAATTCATTGTATGAGTGGCCGTCGTGGTGGTTTTGATCAATGCAGAAGTAGTATACAGTCGGCTTTCGTTGCTCTTACTCTCAACAAGCCTTTTAACTACTCTGAGCTAGTTTATGATCATCTGAAAGAACAAGTTCAGCAAACACTTCAAAAGAAGAAATTTTTAATGTATCCTCGCTTCCTACAGCTGATCATTCAAGACTTAATTCCCAATTTAGCTATTGATCAAACTCAGGTGAATGATGTGCTTCCTTTGGAACACATGAAAGCTGATACCATTTATAGAATGTTTATTTATAGGAAGGGGAGGCTAGCGGATAAATGACTGATTGGTCATATCGTTAATCCTAATTATGTATGTCCTTCCAAGGATCGCTGGATTCATGATGATTCAGATTTCGAGCGTGAGGAAGGAGAAGGTGGGAACGATGGTAATGATGGAGATGATGGTGGTAATGAAGGTGGAAATGATGGTAATGGTGATGCAACTCTTAGAGAGCAACAGGCCGCAGTTGAAGCTACATTAGCTGCCACTATTGCAGCTCAACGAGAAAGAAAAAGGAAAGGCAAGGAAGTGGCAACTGGCGAGCCATCAAAGAAGAGACGTGTATCTGCTGGGACTGGTGTAATCATTGGTGTGCCTCAGGCTCGTCAAACAACACCTCAACGCCCGGTAGTGCCAATTACAACTAGCACTCCGGAGATGACTTTGACGACGACGATGGTTTCACATGAGCAGTTGGGTATGATTCCTCAATCAGCGTTAACTGAAATACCTTTGCCGACTGCTACAGTGGCTACAGCTCCTCCAACAACATCTATGAGGCCTCCTCCTCCTAGTGATATCTCATTCATGAGAATTACAACGCCTCAGGGACCAATTCAACCAATTCATCCATCCTTGTATGCTTTGCCACCAAATTGTCAGACAGACATACTATTGAATCTTCTGCGTTTGTATGAGAACCAGATGTCTGCTGATCGGTTGAATCAAGAACGCTTAATGAAGAATCAGAAGAAACTACTCAGTTATGTTTCTTTCCGTCAAAAAGAAACCAAGGCCCTACGTGAGATTGTTGAGTCTCAAGGGGTGAAACTTAAAGAACAAAAGGATCTGATCTTGCAATTGACTTGCAAAGATGATGCTTTAAAGAAGATCAGGAATGATGAGGAATATTCTGATGATGATGAGTCTAGTGCTGGTGGTGAGCCTAAACAAACTCAAGACCCAGCTTCTGGTGCGGGTACGAGTTCTGTTGATGACTCGGACAAACAGATTGTTGTTTATCGAGATTACTCAGCTGCTAAACCAATTGAGATGATTGAAGCTGACACGGTAATATTTATGGATGGAAAGGGGGTGATTAGGAGCATGGTGAATGCTAATGAGATTGAAGTTGGTGAGTTCGTTGATAGGTCTCTAACACTAGAGCAGATTTCCATACTGCTAGGGTTAAATGATGAACAATTAACCGTGTTAGAGACAGAGCCAGATGTTGAGGTGGTGAATGAGGAAGGTTTAACAGATGATCCATCTATTCAAATGAATACGGAGTTTATTTATGAAGATGAGGATGTTGAGATGGAAGACGTCACTGCTGAGGAGTATCCTGACTTGTATCAACACACAAACGTTGATCAAGGTGCTCCGGTATTTAATGAGCAAACTTTTAAAACAGCAGAGGATGATCTGGAGAAGACAACTAAGGGAAAGAAGGTTGTGGATACTCGGTTTGACTCAATTGTGAACCCAATTGATGCTGATATTGCTAAATGGTTCAGTCATAAAGCTGCGGGTAAGATTATCAAGGCGTATCGATATGTTGATCAAGAACGAAAAGACATAGCAGCTGCATGGGTCAAAGAAAACCAAGTGACTTCCTTCAAGACTGTATCCAAGGTTCATGGTGATATTGTCTCATGGCTATATGATTCTGAGCTTAAGGTATGTATAGTTAAATGGGAAAAGGGAGTTCAGTATTACGAGAAGATAATGGACGTTCTTACACTACCGCGTTGGGATGTTCGTACCCTCGCGAGGCGTCCATTTATCAATCGTGGTGGTATCCGGACAGCTGAGTGGTTTCATCAACACTTGATGTTCGAAGTCAATCATGGGTTCAAGTTCTTCAAGCCCTAGGTCTCAAGACGTAAACGTATTGACGATATTGATCCAAGGACTGGCTGGAAGAAACTTGTCCTTAAAGTAAAGCCGCCGGAGACGATGAAACGAGTGCCGGTAAAGATGATGCCCCAACACATGCATCACTCGTTCAACCGCTGGTACTATGACAATCGTACGGGTGAGGCCGTCATTGTACTTGGTAAAGGACTGAAGACTGAACTTATCAAGATAATCGACCCGATGTGGTTGGTTAATTTATCTGAAACAGACAATGACGTGCTACACAGGAAACAGATTCTGATCGAGCGCAATGAAGACTACGACCTGGCAAAGCAATTCCAACGTGTTGTGCGTGTTTGTCATGAAAATGGAATTCACAGTTGCAGAGACTGGCAGTCCAAGCGCTTCAAGTAACTTAAAGACAAAGAGCTCAAGACGAGGGGGTGTCTGTTAGTGCACGGTTTTGCGTCTTGAGTCTTTGTAATTATCATTAACGTATTTGTTTTATGTTTAATGTAATAAACTATTAAGTTATTATCTAGTTCTCTAATGTAATGTCTAGTTCGCTAGGGGATGTTAGCGAACTAAGACTTAAGGTTATTCCCTCTGATTCGTTAGGGGATGTTAACGAATCAGAGGATGATTCGTTGAGGTATTTTGTTTTATTTTATGTATGTAACGAAGTAGCGTCTAGTTCGCTAGGGGATGTTATCGAACCAGACCTATCTTCTATATATAGTGAACACTGTTCACGTTTAATTTAAGTTTTGAGAGTTAATTAACGAAACCCTGTCCAAATCCTCTCTCGATCTCCATACTAATATTATAACATTACTAATACATATATACTGATAATACATATACATATACAACACTTAATCTAAGGTAATTATGATCTAGATCTATAGTTAAGGTATTAATCTGTTATAGACAGATCTGAGATCTGTTATTGGTATTGGATTGATACACCGCGGGTTCCAACATTGAGTTATCTCATAACATTTCACTTTGGAATCTCGACTTCGAGCTTGACCAGTTATCAAGACTCGAAACGACAAATTCGAACACTCGTAAAATCTCGTCTTAGTATATATTTAACAAAGGGTCTTGCAATATCGCAATTATACCCAAATACTTACTTAACAAAGGTTAAGTAAAACTAATGAACAGAATACCGAGATCCGATTTCGAGACTTACTTTCTAAAACCATTACTTTAATTCTTATGTATTTACACTTAAACCCTCAAACTTTAATTATTTATCTTACTTGTCATGTTATTTTACTTTAAAGCTTTTAAGTCCATCTACTAACTCAAGACCCTTTTTAATCCAGGTCTTGCTCATTGAACTTACCTTTCCGTTTACCGCAAACTAATCCCTCAAGTTACTTATTTCACATGAATGCATTTCATCCCCCGTTTTCCTTTTTATACTTTGGGGGTAACATGCATACTTATTCAAAACAAGAATTATTTATAATACTCAATTCTCAAACCACAAACTTTAGGGTGTATGATACTAGAATACTTGCTCTATTGTGTGTTATATGTCTCATATGCTTTACGTGCACGAGTGTTTATTTTTATGTTGTTGTTGAGCCTCAATAAGTATGATCATACGCACTCCTAACTACTTTAGTCTTGTGCTAGTAGAATAGGGTCTCATTATCCGAGTATGTCGGTTGTTACCGATTAGGAAGGATCCTCATTTATTTCTGATTTATATACCATAATTGTTGCTTTTATTTATAGTTTCATATACGATTTGTGGATTTTACCTCATATAATATATACTCAAAACTATGAAATTGCTCACCAACATTTGTGTTGACAAATATTATTTTGTGCATTGTTACAGGTTTGATTATTGGTTGATTGAAGTTTGAAGGTGTTATCTTATTTTAAGACCGTTTAGGTTATTAAAATAATGAACAATTAAATTATTATATTTGGTGTTATTTTATATGAACAGATGTGCTACTTTTGATGAATGAATGAAATTAACGAGTTGTTTAAATATTGTCACTTAAAAGTGTCTTGTGTTCTTTAGCAATCCGTTGTATCCCGGCATGTTCCGCCGCCTTAAGTCGGGGTGTGACAAATCACATTAATGATAATTATGTTATATTCCCTTAAGTTTGAAATAATTATATTAATATCAATAAACTTTCATTTCAAAAATTATAATTTAAAAATATTATATTTTGTTATATGTGTAAGTGTATCCTATTGTATGTGTATTTTAATATTTTTGAATTTGAACATTATCAAATGTGTTTACTATGTCCTGAATAAAGTTTAAAATATAATTCTAATTTTGGTCATTGGAAAAAAACAATAGTTGACATAATAATTTTTAAAGAGTTAAGTGTCACTCTGGTACCTATGGTTTGTTTAATTACACAACTTTAGTACAATTTTTTAATTAAAAACATTCCAAAATTACAAGATTAAAATTAATAATTACTAATTGTTATATTATTTTGATTTAATGGTTTTTATAATAATATAAAATAACTACATTAAACAAGTAGGTGATACTAAAAATCTTACCAATTTCATCAATTAAACCAATTTCAATATATTAACAGTTGATATTAAGGTTTAAATCACGCCCTAACTCCCTATTTCAATAAATTCAAATAATTCCAATCGACTGGGGAGCCGATTAGGGTTATGGATCTTTACTGCGAGGTTTGTCATAGAAAAGATATCCGAGTTATTTGGTATTAATAGGTCCATGTAATTTAGATGCAATGTTTTCACAATCGGACCAGACATCAAACCGTTCATATTACTACGTCACAAGTTAGACCGGGTCACAAGTCGGACCTTCTTTTAAAACCGAGTGAGATCATAATAAATAATATACATGTGTATGTAAAAATAAAATGGAGTAAATTTAATATTTTAAAAAATAGCGGTTCTTAACTATAAATATATTTAGATGTTTAATAGTTAAGAAAAAAATATATTATCTGGTTGTTTAATGAGTATTAAAAGAGGGTGAAAAATAAACCGATAATTGATAGAGACCCGTAGAGTGGGTTAGGCTCCAAGAACTAGAGAGAGTGGAAACAAGAACTTTGAAACGATTTTCTGAATTTTATTTCTCAACTAAACCTACAATTTATAGAAAACAAAACACAATACGAAAACAATAAGGAAAGGAATTAAAAACAGATTTAGATAATATCTTGTCTTGCAAGAAAAGTCTTCTCCAAACGGTTGCTTGCAGTTGAATTCTTCATATTTTATTTTTAATGCAACAATTTCTTTGGAACACGTTTAATTCGGTTTGATCTTTGGGCTAGGTCTTGACCGATTTGGACTTGGCTCCCTGTGGTGAATGTCTGGCCCGTATCAGTAATAGTTTATAGAAATCACCTTGAGTCTCATGTTTAAATTTATACCTATTAACGATATTAGAAAACTAGACTCGATCCATCCATCTTAGTCGAGTTGGTTCCTAGATGAGTTAGTAGACAATATTTTAAAGAGGTTTTGAGTTTCATCCCCCACGAACAAATTTTCTCCTTCAAAACTTTGGAGACAGTGTTTGTCAAAATAAAGTAGCTTAAAATAAAGTAGATTGCTTAGTTATTTAATTAATTTAATTTATAAAATGAACTGTTTGGCAATCTATGAAACGCCAGTTTGGTGCATGCATTCACAATAGGCTTCAACTAAAGTAGGAAGACAGTGATCAAATTTGTGGTGGACAAAAAAAGTATAATTTAAAAGTAGAGTTGGTGTTCATATTTCATATTTGTCACCTAAAAATTCAAAACTTTTAGAAATGTGTTTTGCAAAACGAGACAAAATCAAAAGAATTTTTCAATAAGTTAATCTGGAGATTATAAAAATTAAATTACGTTTTAACTCCATTACCATTTTGGAACACATTCTGGATGTTCAATCAAATCTATAAAATATGAACCAAAACCAAAAGCTGAGTATAAACCTCTAATCGTCTTTCTTGTCTTCATCATCATTGTCGTCCTCATCATCCGCAACATGCTCTTCTTCTTCTTCTTCTTCTTCTTCTTCTTCTTCTTCTTCTTCTTCTTCTTCTTCTTCAGCACTATATTCACTTTCATCATCATCATACTCATCTTCCTCCAATTGTTCCTCCTCAACCCCATCCTCCATCCCCGCACCCTCATCCAACTGAACGCCCCCCCTCGTCCCAGCTCTCGTCCTCTTCAAAACCTTCAACTTCAAACTCATTTTCGTGTCACACCCCAGCCATGAGTCACTCAAACAATACAACGTCAAATTATAAGTACCCTCATCCGGAGCCAAAAACCGCCCTATAACCAACCTTGACCCATTCTTCACCTTTTCAACCGCTTCTTTAACCGCCGAATTAAGCTCTTTTGGGCTCGCACCGGCCCATTCTTTTGACTCGCGTATCACTTTTGAAGCCGCGATTAACGCTGCAGTTTCATCCATGAAGCTGACTTTTTGTGATATCCAGACACCGTTGGAGTTGGGGTCGGCTAACAGCAACCAAAAGTTTTCCTCTTTGTGGAACGGGTAGTTGGGGCAGTGAGGGAGGGCTCGAACTATGTGGCTCTTACGGTTAAGTGTGACCCAACCGCGCATGGTTACAATGTCTCCTTCTTGAATTGCTTCTTCGCCTTCGGTTTCACATTTGATGTCGAAGGTAATGGAAGGCACCATTTCTAGAACTGTTTCTACATCTTGGGATTGAGTTGGGGAGAATCCTGCAACCTTAGTTAGTAAGTCGAAACGCTCTTGTTGGTTTAGCTCACGGAAATCCTCAAATGTACGAACTTTCTGCAACCAACCATCAAAAAGATTCAAAAAACAGCTCGTTGACAGTCCCTTAAAAGTCACCATTTCATGCATACACATCAATTATTTCAAAGAGTTTAGATACCTATTTCGATAATGTTGTTTATGTAATTATATAAAACATCCACAAAAAAGTTACTAAAAAAAAGCATCTTAAACCCACAATGTAAAACGAGTTGCTTTGAGCAACACACATTTGACAAGTTACACAACTCATCCATCTTGCAACCTCCATATATGAATGGTAAACAAAAGCAATTTATACTGATAACGGAAAATAATTGAAAGTTGCCCAAAGTCTATATATATATATTAAACAAATTCCAAAAAAGATATATATTGATGTAAAGTGTAAAC
Source organism: Bidens hawaiensis (assembly GCF_021521415.1). NCBI lineage: Eukaryota > Viridiplantae > Streptophyta > Magnoliopsida > Asterales > Asteraceae > Bidens > Bidens hawaiensis. The sequence continues at coordinate 170,813 of NW_027495836.1, read as the reverse complement.
TCCGAAAACACTACATCTTCCAAAGGCAATTAATTATTGATAATCAAATCATTTTCAAACTCCGGTTCATCTATTGAGAGATCGGCACCCACCAAAAACCCTACATAGAACCTACATCTTCTTGGATATTGTCCAAAAAAAAGAAAGTATATGGTGCTTATGGGAGGTTCATCTATTGAGAGATTAGCACCCTCCAAAAACCCTACATCTTCCAAAGGTAATTAATTATCGATAATCAAATCATTTCCAAGTTCCTACTACTGCACCTTGCTTTTTGATTTCAGTCACATAGTCCCACAATGGAGGTTCTACTGATGCAGTTGATAATCCTTCTTCTTGAGAAGCCATAATCGATAGAGATGATGAGACTTGAGAGTTGAGAGATTAGATAAGCTGAATATGTATGGTCTGTTTATTTAATGGCCAGTTTTGGAATTAGAAAGGGTTAAAACCCTAAAATTACATGGAAACGGGCTGGATACTTCTATCAGATACGTCCTCGACATTGAAAGCGTTTAGAATGTCCCCGCAAAGCTGGAAACGTTTAGGAAACGTCCCCTACGAGTACCCATGACGTTTCCGTCCCCAATGAGTACCCGAGATGGGCACTGCCATATAAGTGGCGTTCCCGTGCTACATAGGTTTTTAATCAATGGTTTAGATTATTATTGTAATAACATTTTCTAATCATATTTGACATGTTCGTTATTTATAGAAGAAGAAAAAAAAAGTTTACAAGCATCACATAGAACAGATTAAAAAGATTAGATGAAGAGCCAATTAGTATCAGACCTGAACACCCGAACTAATATTATATTATGGGTCAATTAACCAAAGTTGCAGACTTTAACAGCAAAAAGTAAGTTGAAAGAACACAAATAAGGTTCCTCATTAACCAATGCAGGGAAGACAACAATTTGGGATATGGGTGTGCATGAAACCGTGAAAGTCGATCCGAAACCGAGTAAGAAAACTGAAACAAAAACCGACGGTTTGGTGTTATGTTTTCTAAAAACAAAACTTTTGGTTCAGTTTCGGTTGTGTGTAACTTTTTGGACAAAAAAACAAACAGAACCGAACTAAAGTAATAGATTTTCATTTTTTTATTTTAAGTAATTTATAATAATTTAATATAGTCTAACCCAATATTTAGGCCAAACGTATAATAAGTTAATTAATAACTATCATACATTTGAGACCCAACTTCACTAGTTTTTGCTTAACTTCGTTTTCAGCCAATAATTTTCAAGCCCAAAACGCAAAACCAAAGCCAAACCAAACCTAAACCAAAATCCAAAGAAACCAAAACTGAACGGTTTTCAAAAACTCAAAATCGTTGGAAAACCAACCCAAACCGTTCCATGCACAACCCTAATTTGGGAAATCTTCGGAAGATAATTTGGCAATGATGCCCAGATTCTTGAAGTAAACATGTATATTTATACATATGTATTACCCACTGACCCTTACGTTCTCAAAGACGCACACACACCACACGCGCGCGCGCACACACACCACACGCGCGCGCGCACACACATATATATATGACAAGAGAGGGAGTGGTACCTTTCTGGCAAGCTTTTTAAGAACAGACTCACTGAAATGTGGCAGTTGCAAAAAGGGGGCAATTCCTTCGATCGACCTTCCAGCAGGTTTTCGTGCACTGAGTGGAACTGCCTACATGTAGCATTATTGCGAAAATTAGCGCCACTTTAAAACGATATATGCGGTATGTGTCATGCTAAAAAGTTATGTTTTTCTCCATCTGGGATCTAGCAAAATCAAATGACCGCCGCATGTTTAGTTATTGCAACTTAGCAGCTTAGTAATTATTAGAATGAAAAACTTTAAATTTACCGGCATAAAAAAATATTGGAAAAAAATGTTCTAATTCACAAGTGTAATTGATACGATAGTAGAGAGCACTGTTAACTGGTTTAAGTCAAATAACCGTTCGTAGCAATATTAATTAGGGTTTTGATAAAATTAGACCAAAACTACAATTCAATTACTGAAACATAATAACCCAATTCAAGAAGGCTGATCTACAAGGTTAACACCCTAATTGTGATAATAATAATAATAATAATAATAATAATAATAATAGTAAGAGCACGATACTAATATTACTAGTTACAACGATAACTGGGCTTAACTGCCCCACTACTCCTAATTGGTCGGGAATTGACAAGCTAGAATTTCAAATTAGCCGCCAACTTTATTGATTGATTATTTCTGATCCTCCTTTCCTTCAGGTCTGGTCCGATACGTATCAATACATTCCACCCAGACAAATGACTTGTCCTTAAGTCAAAAACCCAATATAGTAGTGCCAAGGGATCAGCCACTCAATCATAGTTGCACCCGCTTCATAGATTCGCTTCATAGAACGTTGAAGATCATTGTGATTCCCGCTTTGATTGTGTAGCCATTCAATTGTAGGCTTATCGGGTTCCTGGATCCCGGATTTGCTCGAACTGAATGAAGTTGGAGGTCAATTCCCCAATCTTTAGTAATAGGCAGAGAGATGACCATGAGCCGGCTTGAGCATTATAACATGGACTACCGGGTGGTAAAGAGATCCCGGTGGGAGCGCAAGCCCATAAGTCACAAGGCCCCACCTTACGAATGACGCATTCTCCAGTAGGGGATCTGGTTTGGGATCGGGCTGCATTGGCTTAGTGTATGAGGGAACACTCTTCCAATTTCTTGTCCTGGAAAACGGCGTATGCTTACAGGGCCTTTTCTTCATCCCTAAGAAGAAATTCCAAAGAAGCGATTTTATCAGCGAGGGCTGTTAATTGAGCGGCAATTGGGTTGGCGTGAGCTTCACTAGTCCACTGCTCTCGTTCTGTGTCGGCACCATTTTTTCTTCAATTTCTCAATTGCACACCCTCGTTTATTCAATTTTCCCCACCATCGTTTCTGTAAATTCGAGACTGCACACCCTCGTCTAGCACCACCCATAGTTATTAATAGCGCTAGGCGCACTCAAGGTGCACAGGTCTAGCCTAGGGCTTAGGCGCAAAGCGCATAAAAGCGAGGGCCTGAGAGAAATAAAAGCGCACCCAAATGAATAAAATTAAAAATATGTATGTATTAGAAAAATAATACCATTATTCAAATATAAAAAGCAAAAGCTATTATGTAATACGCATAAAAATTAAAAATTAAAAAATAAGTTTAAAATTTTATAATATAAAGACTAGAAAGCTAAAGAATCATTAAAACTTCACATATTATTTTAATAGTCATAACAGATAGTTTTAAAAATAAAAAATTATTTAATTTAGCCTATCATTTATAAAAAAAGAATCTTAAGTTATCAATTGATTTGAAAAGTCAAACATGGTGTTACTGTAGCAGGCTAGCAGCAGAGCTGCAAACAAACAGTGCATATGCTTTACTTTAAAATATATAAAATAAATAATAAACTTGTAGCAGCTTTTCTTCTGTGCTTTAAAGCATGTACACGATAACACAAAAAGGCTATCCTCCGCTTCCAGGTAATTCTTCTCCAATTCAGGCCAGAATTTCCAGGTTTTGGCCGGAATCTAACCGGAATTTTCATATTTTAGCCAGAATCTTGCTAGAAGCGTGCCTCGACCACCACCAAGCGCTTTACCTGCGCTGGGCCTTGAATTAGCGCCTAGGCGCGCACCCAGTGCGCTTTTAATAACTATGGCACCACCATTTCTTTAAATTCCCAGCAATGGAACCAATTCATAGAATAAAAAACTGACTCGAACGACACCTGTTTTTGATGATAATAACATCGGCACCTAAATCAAAAACAATAACGCAATACTAATACTACTAATTGACAACGGTTACTGGCCTTAACAGCCCCCACTACTCCTACTTGGGCAAGAATTGACAAGTGGAAAATTCAGATTAGCCACCCACTTGATTCAATTGATTATGTAGGATCCTCCTTTTCATCGGGTCTGGTTGGATACGTATCAGGTTTCCGTTCATTTGAGGTGTCGATGTTTATGTTATTTTAGTTTTATCACTGTAAACTGGATATTTAAGCCTTCTCGAATTGGATTACAAAATCAATTTCAATCATTAAGAATTAAGAAATGTACCAATCTCTCTTAGCCAGTTTATGTATCATTTTGTGTCTAAACTAAGCAATTTATGTTATTTGTAGGTGTCGATGTTTATGTTATTTCAGTTTTATCACTGTAAACTGGATATTTAAGCCTTCTCGAATTGGATTACAAAATCAATTTCAATCATTAAGAATTAAGAAATGTACCAATCTCTCTTAGCCAGTTTATGTATCATTTTGTGTCTAAACTAAGCAATTTATGTTATTTATGAGAATCTGAGTTTGAATATCGAAATTACGATTTTGTAGCTAATGTTGTTCAGTAGATGACTTATGTTGATTCAACGTTGCTGCCTTCAATTGAATTCTTATGTTACATTGTAGATGTTAAAGATTATCACAAATGATTTCACTGTTATATGGCACATTGCACCTCAAAAAAACATGCCAATATGAGCACATCTCAATGCATAGTAACTAACTAACTAAGTATATTATAAATACACACACACACACACACACACATATATATATATAATCTTTATTCTTTTTAAATAATTATAAATAAAAAGCAGAAGTAAACGTCACCTGTATTATACACTGTGAGAGTTCAACCACCCCAATTGCAGGTCTCAGCCAGCCATGCCCATGTGGCGGACGCTGTAGAACTGCCATCTACAACAAAAACACAAGCCTTTTAATAACGTTTAACAGAATTAACTATAATAAATGTAACATACACATAATTATATAACGCTCCAAATTTTTTATGATGAAAGTAATCTATTGTAGACAAAATAAAGGATATCTTGATTGAGGAGAAAACAGAAATCCTATGACCCAAAAGATATTTTTGGAACACCAATACGCATTATATGAAATAAAGAACTAAGTACTATATTTTACTTTAATGTGAAAACGTAACAAAGCCTTAATTTTCCTTTGGAATATTGTACTATATCCTATTCAAATTTCATTCATAAATTATGAAAAACTTAATAGAGTAAGAAAAATTAAAGCAAAATTATTACAAATAGTGTATAAATATACCTTCATTAACTCTTCAAGAAGGCGAGGAGCAACCTCAAGTATACGTCTAATATCACGTTGCAGAGACTGAGATAAACATCCTGACTCGCGGTTTAGTTGGGCTTGAACTAACAATTCAGTCTGCGCTTAAAAGATTGTTAATAGCAATTATTAAAAACAGACCAAAGACATAATAATAACAATAACTAATAATAATAATAAATATAAAATAATAACGATAACAATAACAAGAGAAAACAATGCATATATGGTTCAAGTGGTTTGACCATATTGCAAGTTTGGTCACCAGATTTAAAAAACTCAAACTTAATCCAATCATTTGAGAGAGGGTTGCATGTTGATGTTAATCTCGGTTAGCTTTTTAACTGAAAAGTGATGCCATGTGTCATTTATGTGAGAGCAATGATGTCTTTTCAATTTTGGAACCCTAATAAAGTGCTCTTTCAAAAAAGACATAACTACCTGACATACGTGACATCATTTTTCGATAAAAACTAACTAGAATTAACGGTGGGGACTAAATGCGCAACCCTCACACAAATGTTTAGACTAAGTTTGCAAATTTTAAAATCTGGGGACCAAGCTTGAAATTTGGTCAAACCACAAGGATTATTTGTGCAATAATAAAGTTAATAGTTAATATAACCTTCACTAGAGACGGGTGTTGCTTCCAAAACTTAGCCTGTTCTTGCTTAATGTTCTTAAAGTCCAAATTCAGCTCGCTTCTAACCAAAACAAACAGTCTCTGAAGAGAGTCTCCATCACTCCTTCTAACTGGAATCTCCATGTATTCAGCCGCTTTTATAAAAACATCCATCACCTTACTGTATATTATTTAAATAACGACAGAACAAGAACAAATATTTGTTACTTCAGTCAATTTTCATATAGCATAGTCCAATATCATTCATAAGACTACATGTACATACAAAGGATTAAGATAAGCTGAGAGCTCATTTGAGGTGTAAGAACCACGAGAACTCTTATCAAACAATCAATTTTTTTCATATGTATTATATGCTAATTACATATATGAAAATAAAAAAAACAACACATATGTATGTCATCTATTTACATATATGTAACGAACGTTTGATAAAATGTGTGAATAGTGTAACTTACACTCGTTACACATGTTCCCAGCTTTTTTTTCTTATTCTATTTTCAAACATTCATCATATATGTGTAAATAGTTGACCTATATATGTTTTTTTTTATTTCTGTATACATAATTTACAAAAACACATAAAAAATTACTGTTTAATAAGAGTTCTCGCGATTCTTACAAAGCAATTGAGTTCTCAAAATTCTCGATAAAACAAATGTAGCTTGGCCCAAGAAATGGTAAGTCGTAATATATGCAAAACAGGATGTCAGTTCTCACTCACATGAACTGTCTGTTCATGAAACAGAAATGTACAAGTGCTAGAAGCACTGTTGTACAAGTCAAGCATGGTTAAATACAAATAAATTTGAAGTTACAATATGGCCCTCTAAAGTTTAACTACACATACCCTATAGGCCTATCTACCCTATACTTTTCCATTTGGCTTTTCTTTTCCTTTTTTGTCCAACCACCTTTTGACACAAGGCCCACTCAATTTTTTGATATATTTTGTTTTTCTCTTATAACTTTTATAATGTGTGTTTTATAAAATTCCATATATCATTGTGACGCGCTTATTTTTATCAACGTTTCGGTGTAAAACTGTAAATTTCATTCAAAACGGAATTATGGGTAATAATCTACAAGTCATCAAAGCACAAATGAACAAGCCGTCAAAGCTTGCCTCAAGATCTCGATTATTTTTTTAGCTTTTCTTTTCCAATGTAAATTTAATCCAAAGTTAATATAAAATATTATTAATACATAAATTAAGTCCAGCTCAGTTTTCTCAGTATTAGTTACATGCAAAAACGAAACCAAACCGAAAGTTTGGGTTTTACGAAAACATAAACCAAACGGTTCAATTATCACGGTTTAAACTTTTAAGTTTCAGAACAGTTTATGCGGTTTCGTGTACCCCCTTGACTTCAGATCCACTAGTTAGTTAGACGAGCACATATAAAGCATCCAACTAGATCAAATACATTCTAGTAAAAAAGTCAAAAGTCGTACCTTGGAGCTAAAGAAGGTTTCATAAGATAGAAATATGCTGATAATGTATGCTTCAACACATAGTTTCCAGTATATTTGGATGACATAGATAAGTACATAACAGCCATCACCAGAGGCAAAATAATGCAAATCCCAACAATCCCAAGTAAATTAATCGCACCCGATGTCCCATCAATGTTCAATAAAAACTGAGGGAGCGCAATGCCCATTTGAAGCCCCTATAAAAACAATATACTCAAATCAATTCAATCATATTCAACTAATTTATAACACTTAAAATGAAGTAAGGATAAATTTCATACATACCCTTACAAACTAGAAAATTTTCATATATAACCATCCAAAACTAAAAATATCATATACACCCAACTTTAATGAATTTTTACTTAATGCCCATTCTACCCCTTTCCACTATATTTTATTTAGATTTCAGCAACATTGACGATAAGCAAAATGAGCGCATATAAAACTTTTAAGTTTTAGACAAAGACGGGGTGGGGGGGAGGGGGAAGGGGGAATTGAGCTAAAAACAGATAAACATTTACTAAATTGTATTTAACGAATTGGATATGTATGATATTTTTACTACTTTGTAAGGGCAGATATAATATTTTTAGTTTCGCATCGGGACATATGATATTTTCCAAGTTTATAGGGGTATATATGACATTTGCCCCATAAACTAATTACAAGGTAGTTATACCTGCCTACCGTCAGGATGACCATACTTTTCAAAATTCTCACGTGATACATGGTCTGTTAGAGCCTGGTAAGCCTTTGATATGTATTCCACAAAATAATTGTGTGCCTCTGAAAAATAAAAAAGCTAGGACATATAGAACTTACATATCATCAAGATTCAAAAACATGTTTGGGGAAGAAATAGAATCCAAACCTGGATCTGGATTTTTATCCGGATGGTACTGAATTGAAAGTCTCCTGTATGCCTTTTTAATTTCCAAATCCGTAGCTCCGTGTTCTAATCCAAGAATACTGAATGGTTCAAAAACTTCTACCTGTAATAAAGATACATGTTATAAACAGCACAAAGTGAAATGCATATAAAAAGTTGTATAGCTGTATGCATATTACCACATGGCTGCTACTTTTTATGTGATATGCCAACATCACCATTATCACCCAAAGTATAAGAAGAGTCAAGTTATTATACGTTGAAAAGTTTGATATCTGTTGACATAATTCCAAAAACAAATTCAAAAGTTATGCAAATAGTATTGTAAAAAAGAGAGGGGAGGAGAATAAACTGACACGTCTGAAGATGGACTTGTGGTACTTTCCAGACTGAAAGCAGACGGAACATTGACACTTGGCAATCCTCGCCTTCTTGGTAGCTAAATGATATAACTGGAATATTGTGTAAGGTACTAAAGGTAGAGCCAATAAAGAGAAAATAAAGATTGGGAAAAGTGTATTATTCTCTTCCGATGCAGCCATGTTCAATTCTTCCTATGCCAGGTTGTCACTCTGCAATGAAGATTACACTTTTATTTGAACACATGCATCTGATTGTTTATCGGATATTAATCAACAAAATAGATGATAGAGGGCAGGAACAGAATGATGATGCATCATCAAACTGATAATTCATCTATGGCACGTTGACTTGTGAATCGTCGGCTTGATTTCAAAGTCACTAGTAATTTGGCCCTGTCCGCTTAATGACTAATCACTATGAAGTGTATTCACATGGCATTACAAGGCCAAATGCACATACCATATTAACTGTCTAAATTCTAATCTTATTAATTAAGTTTCTAATACTTGAATCTATTTTTAAACGCATACAAGTATGATAATAATAATACTGAAAGATCCTCAAAACATTATTATTATTATTAGCCTTGTATGCATTTTAAAGTATTAGGATTAAACACACAAACTGAAGACAGAAAGTTTGTAACAAACGAACACATGAGAGACTGACTGACTGACTGACTGACGTATCTAGGGCTTATTACATAAAATTTTGATCTCTAACAGGATGATTTGTGGAACAATCATATTATTAACACTATAACAAGTAGCAGTGTTAGGCAACAAACTTTAAATAGAATTACTATTATTAGGGATTGATTGACCTGCGTGTGTTGATCAGAAAAAGAAGAAGACGACTTGGTTCTACGGTAAAAGGAAGGAGCGAGCCAGCCAGCCAGCCCTTGTTTGTTGTTCAGATCTTACGTTATGAAACCTACTTTATTTATGACTCACTCGACAATTACGGGTTTTTCAATAATTCCTTTTTCATTCATATTTTATAACATTATATTATTTAAAAACTTTTAAAAAACAAACACTGTATAGTCGTAAGCGATTTGGGTTTTTCAACGAAGACCTAAGTTTAAATCATACTAACAACATTTAGGAGTGGACATGGGTGGCTCAATGAATGAAGACTGAGATCTTTGTGATCTCTAGTTCGATCCTTACGGCGTCCGGGTTTTACCACCAGTGGGCCTTCGGGTCGGTGGTTTTTACCGGAACTGGAGATAACTTCGAAACGCTTAAGGGTTGCGTAAGGCTGGATTGGACCAGCTGACGGTGGCTTTTTGCCATTGAGTCACCCCGTACGGAATACCTAGGCAATTCTTTTTATTTACCGTTCAAAAAAAGGAAGAATAGATGTGGTGTGTTTTCTCTTGTCTCCAGTTTAGTTTGTTGTTAGACTAGTATTGAAGTTTCAATAAAATTAGGGAAAATTCCCAAAATAGCCCATTTATAGAATGTGGTTCCAATTTTGTTCCTCTAAATTTAAGTTTCCAACTTTGTCCTTTTGGTATCTCGTCGCCGGCGACATGTTAGCGAAAACCGACGATGTGTTGACATAACATAGGGTTGACGATGCGTTATGTTGTTAACATAGGGTAGCAGCGATGCGTTAATGTTTAAAGCAGGGGTTCCACGATGCGTTAGCTGATAACGCATCGCTGCTACCCTATGTTAGCAACATAAACGTATCTCGTCGCCGGCGACATGTTAGCGAACACCTACGATGTGTTAACATAACATAGGGTAGCAGCGATGCGTTGTCCACTAACGTATCGTGGAACCCCTGCTTTAAACATTAACGCATCGTTGCTACCCTATGTTAGCAACATAATGCATCGTCAACCCTATGTTATGTTAACACATCGTCGGTGTTCGCTAACATATCGCCGGCGACGAGATACCAAAGGGAGAAAATTAGAAACTTGAATTTAGGGGGACAAACTTGGAACCACATTCTATAAATGGGCTATTTTAGGAATTTTCTCATAAAATTAGATGTTAAAAAAATATTAAACAGACTCTAAACGCTTTTAAAGACGTAGAAACAAACAAAAATAGTTTTATTTTTTTATTTCGTATAAAAAAAATAAATTGGCTAATTGGATTTTCATATTTTCATTGTTTCTTGCGCTGGGATAATAATGGTCCTATCTTAAAATTTCTAGCCACAAATCGTATCTTTCGTACTCTTTTTTTTTCAATAGACCCCGTTAAAAACGGTGTTAACTGGAAGTTTAAACATCTGAATAAAACCGCTTCGGAAGAAGTTTTACAACAGTTGACTTGTATCATCATTCCAATCAAAAGCCCAAATACATCTGTATGAAATTCGGAAAAAACTTAACTCCTTTAATGAGGATCCAATGAGAAAAATAGGGCGAAATGTGGGACTGGTGGCAAGAAGTTTTTGAAGTGAAATAATTATCGTTCAACTACAAAGATGTGGGATTATTAAAATCTAATTTGCCTTAAAGGGGTTGTTCTAACTCAAATCTCTCGTTTAATTTATAAGTGAAGTTAGACATGTCGTTTCAAATGAAAGCGAAATAAACTTTTAGCTTCGGGCCTGGGTAAGATCTGATTCATTTCATTGAACTTTATCCAACTCACGTCTCTTCTATGAAAAGCCTTTAAGAAAAGAAGTACACTCAGGCCCGGCTTCGAGAAAGCAAAAAAAAAGTTTGGGCCGAAGGCGAATTTATTTTTAGCCTTAATTAAAAAGAAGTATTTTGTTGGTTTAAACAATTATATATTTATATAGGTTTACTTGGTTATAATTGGGGTTGTGTAAAAAATATAGGTTTACTTGGTTATAATTGGGGTTGTGGAAAAAAATATAGGTTTACTTGGTTATAATTGGGGCTTTGTAAAAATTTTTTGTATAAAAATATGATTAAACATGTCTCAAATGAGACTTGAACCCATAACCTTGTAGTTGAGAGTAATACTCATTTGCCACTAGACCAAACTAATGGTCATGTAATTAAGTTTAAACATTAAATATACATATTGTTTTTAATAAAAATAAATATATTTTTAAAAAAATATATATTTCAGGCCTAATGGGGTGTCGGCCATGTGGCCGTCGACCACCCCGCCACCCCTATGGGCCGGCCTTGAGTACACTTTAGTTATGGTTGATGACTACTCCAGTTACATCTAGGTTGAATCTCTAAGGCTGAAAAGTGAAATACATATCTGATTATAAGTTCTATCAAGAATATAAATAAATTACAATAAAACTTGTAACTAGAAAAATTAGAGGTGATAACCGTATTGAATTCAAAAATGTCAAACTAGATTCATATCATGCTTCCTTATTCATAGTCTCCCCATCCAAAACAAAACAATATACTATACTCTAACTTCTTTCAATATTATCTTAGGCAGTCCATGGATACATGATATGAAAGTAGTCCCTTCAACCTATCACCAGTGTGTCAAGATGCCGACACCTTGGGGGGTTGTCAAACTTCAAAGTGATCAGTAGGAGGCGAAAGGCTGTTGTGCTTCATCAATGAAATCAACAACAAAACCAACTCAAACATAGAAATTACAAAATAAAGTACCTGATGTCTTGGAATAACCCGAGCAAGATGTGAAAGAAACACAACTAGACAAATCGGATCCTGACATCAAAGTGCTTATAGGGACTGGGATCCCCAAGGATACTAAAGACCAGATGATTAACTTCCTTAAAAACAGGATTTCCATTTTCGCATGGAAACATGAAGAGATGATAGGTATCTCAAAAAAATATTCTAACTCATGAACTTGGTTTAGACAAAAAACATTCAGGCCTACCCAGCAAAAGAGAATGAAATTTGCAGCGGAAAGGAATGTTATCATCCAAAAAGAAGTTGAAAGATTGTTAAAGGCATGGATGATAAGAGAAGTAAAGTTCCCATGATGGTCAACTAGTGTAGTGGTGGTACAAAAAAAGAATGGAAAATGGAGAGTTTGTGACTCTGTGTTAACTATACTAATCTCAACAAGGCTTGTCCCTAAGATCCTTTCCCTCTGTCACACATAGATTCAATGGTGGATGCAATGGTGGGTCATGTGATGTTGACATTCATGGATGATTCCTCGGGATTTCAACAAATTCAAATGGAACCATCAGACCAAGAACCCAACATGTATTTATTGCTATATTGTTATGCCCTTTGGTCTTAGAAATGCAGGTGCAACATATCAGAGGTTGGTCAACATGTTGTTCAAAGAAAAGCTGGGGGACACCATGGAAGTCTACATCGATGATATGGTGGTAAAATAGAAGAAAACTGGGGATCATCTCCGGCATCAACAAGAAGCCTTCAACATCCTCGACATATACAATATGAAGCTAACCATGTAGGTCCCTGGAATTGATAGATCACAGAAGTATCACAGACTTTAAGGGTGCATAATCCCCTTAGTATTTGTTTACGAGTTTTAACACTAACAAGAACGTGTAGAGAAATGGATTAAAACCAAAGGATTACTTGTATTGATTAATAACACAATGTCTATCAATATACGGTAACACAAAAACGTCAAGAGGTAGAACTTCTAAACCCTAGCCGAAGATTAGTTTATAGCACACTCATTTTCGCCTTTACAACGTAGGCAAAGTTATAACAACTTCCCCTGTATGTTATCTTCGTCTCTAAACAAACATATTAAATATCAAACTAAACACAAACATAACACACTATTTAATATAGATAAGACAAACATTAAATTATGGACTACTGACACAAAATGCACCAACAGACTCCCCATTAGAAGTAGCTCCATTTGTTTCTTGTTTTTCTTCAGTCTGCATTAAAAAATCATCCTATCTTCAATCAAGCAAAGCATCCGGATTGAACTCCCAGTCTCACACAAACTAAGAAAACATCTGGAACTTCTTCCCTTATGACTTCCATGTAGGAATGTAAAAGATCTTTATTTCATGTAGTACATGCAAATCAGATCTGGATAGATTTACCAACTGCATTAAGTCATACACTAGCAAAAACTCTTGTTAATCCTCATCCTCCATCACAGCTTCAGCAGTCTCACTATCTACATACAACCACTAAAGATTTTTCAGGATATTTATGGTAGAGGCTTCATCGGAATCTTCTTCAGTGACATTTGTCAATTTTTATTTGTATTCTTATTTGTATTTGTATTTGTATACGTTAAACCGACCCATTGTGTCATTTCAATAAATTCGTATTTGTCGTTTATCATTTAATATTAATTACGATGATTTTCATTTTCTATCTGTTTAGTTCCATTAACGAATCTCCAACCTATAAAAGTCTATAAAATAATCAAAGTTTAAATCTATACTGGTATAAAACGTAAAAAATCTAAGGATATTAAAAATATAACAAGTTTTAATCAATTATGTATAATTATAAAGTTCAAGGGTTAAAGATTAATAAAGTTTAAAAATAGTTTATATATATTTAAGAAGTTGAGGGGTGTAAATTGTAAATTAGAATTTAAATTGAAATATTATATTAATAATAACCCTCTGCCACCCCCCCCCCCTCCTTCACGTTTTCCCGATGGATTTCCGGCAGCTGGATTCCTGCGCCGGCAAGTTGCAATAACTCGTTTAAAAACTCCGTTTGACACATTAAAACTTCCTAAATGACTTCTCCTCTAACGCCACACAAGAATAAACGAATAATTTCTCCATTAACAACCTAATTAACTAGTTTTAATCACCAAACCGTTGGGTTATAATCAAAACCTAATTAACTCGAATTAAACACCCAACGAATCAACTAAGCCTATTAATAGCACCCTAATCTCTTTCCAATTTGCTACAATGATAAACTTATGTAAACAAACACCCTAATATAATCAAATCGTTCGTTCAAGTTTCCCTCCTGCCAACTCGTCGTTCAACCTCTTTCCGGCACCATCTAAGGTATTTAATACATGGTTTTGATTCGTATTAACCCGCCAAACAAAACCCCTAACTTTAATCTAACAAACATGGAACGGTTCTGGATAACTGAATCTAGGGTTTTGTGAGGAGATGAATATGAAAATCTGTTTTTAAATTATAGTTTCCATCTATTATCAACAATACTGAATTGACTATAACCCATTTTATATATTCTTAAAACCATTTTTATTAATTATAACAAATCATATATATATATATATATATATAAATCATTTCAAAATCAATAAAATTATTTTTATGGTTAAATAAAAGTTGTTTTAGATTCCGTTAGCAATTTTGTTCAAGAATCAACTTTTATAAACCCGGCAACACTCGTTAAAACTCGTAGAATAATTATATAAATAATATATATAATAAACGTTGTAATTTTATAAATCCTAAACCGACAAATGTTCATACTAAAATAAAACATACGGGTAACTACAAATCCCGTAAAAATTAACATTAATGTTGTTAGTAATGTTATAATAATAAATCGTTAAAATCCATTAGACTTAAGTATTAATATAATTTAAAATATGTAACCAAATATATATATATATATGTATATATATATATATATATATGACAATCGTCAATTTCAGGTTAACTCCATTAACTCAACTCCGTCAATTCAAACTTAAGATCACTAAATCTATAATGCACGCTTCATTACATTTAAACTAGGGTTTAAATGACGCTAACACTTACTACATGTGTAGTCTTTCGGGATTTGCACCGAAACGCAAACGAGTTGACGCAAACGATTGAATAAACGAAAAACGTCAAAACAGTAATTATGTGATAATTATGTGTTAGACTTATGTGTTATGTGATAACATGGTTAGAAACGTTAACTCAAGATGAAAACAAGTTAGTTAGGCTAGAAAAGTAATACATAGAAGTGGAGGGACTTGAGTGTAACTTGTGTGTTTATAAATAGATCCTTAACCTTAACCCTAACTATTATTCTTCTTTCCCACAAGTTCCGATCGCAAACCCCACCCCCCCTCCCCTTGGCTGCCGTCCACTCTACATACACATTCAACCCTCAAATCAAGTGTTTGATTGAAAAACTAGGTGCTAGGAAGGTATAATTGATCATCCTTTACATTCTTGTTGATTGATTTTGATGTTTAATGGGTTAATTGAAAACCCTAGATGAGCCGATTTCATGTATGTATGAAGTTAACATGATTGTTGTTGATTGATGATGATTTGATAACTAGATTGAATCTTGTTGCATGTAAATTGTTGTGTCTTTGATTTGAGTTCAAACACAAACCCTAATCAAGTATGTAATATGTAATTGATGTGCATGGATGGTGTTTATGGAGTCTAGAGGGTCATATGAATGCATGATAGTTCATAGGTTGTTATTATGTTGAGTTTGGATGCAAACAGTTTCTGGACAGAATGTGTATTTGATGTTTAAGTGACTGTAACGAAGTGTAAACATGAAAATTGGTTGAGATTGTTGGTACTACAGTAAACTAGGATGAGTCTAGTTTCTAAAGAATATAAATTTGTAATTTTTGGACAAGTAGAAGTTAACTTTTATGATTTTACTAAAACGTTGTGCAAAGCTGAGCTGTTATACCTGCTGTTAGGTTATGTTGTAAATGTTATATCTCATGAACTACGAGACCAATTGGGTTGGTTCCACTTCTGGAAGTTGACTCATTGAGTTAGGAACCTAACCCAAGTGGTCTTGCATTTATTGGATTTTTCGTTTAACGGGAATTGCAAATAACATTCTGTTGCGCATGAATTTGACTGTTATGAGTTTGCTGTAATGATTTGATGATTGTGAGAAAACTATGAGGAATGAAAATGTAATAAAATATGTTCTGGAAACCTAAGACATATGTGCTTCTGTGATGATTTTTGGTAAATTAATTGAGATGCTATGGTCGGTGAAATAGTACAATCTTTCTAGTAGGATTTCTGTCTCGGCGAAACTAGCTGCTGAGTTGTGTAAAAATGCATGAAATATGATACTTGCTAATTTATTATCGTGTTTTGACCAAATTGCCCTTGCGGGGAATAACTGCTAATTGATTGTCATAATTTGACCAAAATGCCTTTATGGGGAATAATGGCTAGTTAATTGTTATTTGTTGACCAAAATGCCCTTACGGGGAATAATTACTAGTAATGTACGTTATGAATACATGACACGTATATGATTGCTTACACATGTGATGTGTGTAACACCCCGCAACCGCAACGGAAACGTAAACGGGATGCGACAGACACCTATGATATCAACCACATTGTTTATAAAGAAAACTGAATGCATTAATATACTTCAAAATTACATTATCTCGTATTTCATTACCGTCTAGGTGATACACACATCATACCATACGATACATAATTCTATCTGTTATAATGTATCCTAACATCCCGCACGCAAATCTTACACACATCAAGCACTTATCACGTAAGCAATCACTTCATCTTAATTGTACCTGAAAAGCATGTGAGAAAACGGGTCAACTACGAATAGTTGGTGAGTTTCACAATTTTAGTAAACCATGATAAATCCATATCATAATATAATATTATCTGGGGACACTGTTAACCCAGTACTGTACTCACTCCGGGGACAATGTTAACCCATAAACACTTTTAGGAACCCCTGGGGACACTGTTAACCCAGTACTGTACTCACTCCGGGGGCAATGTTAACCCGGAAACACTTCTAGGAACCCCTGGGGACACTGTTAACCCAGTACTGTACTCACTCCGGGGGCAATGTTAACCCGGAAACACTTCCAAAGACATCTGGGGACACTGTTAACCCAGTCCTGTACTCACTCCGTACGATTCCCGTACAATCAAATATTTATAAATACACGCAAATCCATGCGTTCAGTATGTATTTAAACATTTCAATAGTAACATGCTTTCCGCCCCGGGAAAATATTTGAAAACAATTCAGAAAAAGGGGCTCGTGAAACTCACCTTAGCACATGCAAGCAGGTAACAACAATCATTATCAGTTAACACGTCCAATCTGTAATATGATCCCTACGATCGTTACTATACACTCATTATTAATATAACTTTAACCAGGTTAACCGGTACATCTGGGGACACTGTTAACCCAGCACTGTACCCGTTCTGGGGGCAAGGTTAACCCAGAAACACTTTTCCGGACTCAGATTGTGATGTCGTTAGAGTTCAACAGTCAAATCTTCTAATAGCTTGTTTTCCCCGTTTTGCGTGCCTAGCACGGTTATCCAATTTTATGTTTCAAAATGAGTTTGGTCACCCACGACCCGAAAATAGTTGTTGACTGATAATTTAATTAAAGTGGTGAAATTAGTACTCGGTTTAGACGCCCCGATTGACTGCGGGACCCGTTTCCGTCTTTGGCGTACCGGAAACTGTTATATCGGTTAAAAATACCCAAATCATCCGAATTATTTTCGGATGATTCATTTTTACTTGTTTAACTCAAATGAAAATAGTCCATTTTTAGGGTTTTTATACACCAGTCAGCTCGCTTAAGCGAACTTCACCGGTTTACGCGTTTTAACTTTAAAAGTTTGATAATTAGCACAAATACTTATCCGTTTACTCTCGGATCTTGAAATTCTCCACAAATCACTTTTTAACAGTGGGGAATTTTATAAAAATATTTCCAGAATTAATTCTTATATTTAAAATTTATTTATCTATTTTTAAACACCATTTAAACACTAAATATGTCGTAAATACCAAACGATCTTAGAAAAATCCCAAATTTTTCCTGGATGTCCCCTGCCATCCACATAGTCCCCTGTAATTTTTCCAGAACCAAAATCTTCTTTTACATGTCATTTTTACTAAAACCGAGCTAGAACATCCTAGAACTCGTTTAACCGAAAAGCCTACTTAGACTTCTCCAAATGACCTCAAATTTTGTGTGTGACTTATACATGATATAAAAAGCTTATCTGAAATTTTCCAGAATTTTTCATAATATTTAACTATTTTTCACCATTTTTGGCCAAAACCGAGCATTAAATTCACCAAATATTCATCCTTTGTCCAAAAATTACCAAAAATTCACAAAACTCTTATTTTCATGTGTAGAACATCCCTGTAAAATTTCATGACCTAACTCTAAAGCATCAACAATCTGTCCAAATTTCCCAAAACCGAACATAACCGAATATACCTTTCGTTTTCCGCCACTACGAGCCACAAACTCGTCTTTCCGCCTTATCTACCACTAAATACAGAGCCTACAATCAACATACCACAATACCAAGCAAGTTACACTCGCGATCAAGCCATTTCTTTCATGGTTACGGTTATGATACTAAAACAAAGATTTAACCGTAAAAATTCGTTTTTGATTCGTTTAACTCCTTTCTTGGACCAAGATCCCTTGTATAACCCGTATAAATCACTTGATCATGCAAGAATCGGTTTCCATCTCGGGTTTTCACCCTTTTTCACTTGGAAACCTCCTTTTCTTGCAAGAACACTCAAGAAACGAACATAAACACGTACATAACACAATTTTACCTCGGTTTTTCTTGTCAAAAATCTCGGTTTTTGGCTCTTGGTCTTGAGAGAATTGGAGGTTTGTTGAAAAAGTTGGATGAAAAAAGAAAAATGAATTGGGATTGTGGACATTATGTCCGATCGGGATTTTTGGATGGGTGGGGTGGGACCCACAACTTCATTTGTGGTCATATATTCAGATTCTCGTAATCCGGATAATGTTTTAGATAATCTGGTTCAGTTCGTTTTTCGGTTAGACGTTTAATTCGGCTTAAAACGAGGCTAAAACGGTCGTTTTTCGGCTAAAAATGAAATTTATATAAAACCGATTTAAAAACTTAAACCATGACATTTATTAACTTAAAACGTCATATTATTAGTTATTACGCATCTTTTTCGGCTTGATCGATCGTCTCTTGCTCGGTTTGGTATTAAAGGTTTCGTTTAACGTACCGACGTACTATTAAATCGAAATCCTTTTTCTGTGCTTTAATCCACTTATCCCGAAGCTTTAATACTTCGTAACATCACTAAATATCATATATCTCGTCTATAATTGAACCCTCGATTCATTCGGGTTTCAATAACTATCGATCGTTTGATCGCATATTCAATACGGTGAATTATATATTCACGTACAATCAATACAATGAACCATGTATTCTCGTATAATTACCATGGTAACTCATGAACCCGACATTACATATGACGTAACTAACGTCTACTGGTTAGGGTATACCTGGTTTCGTCGGAATCGTTACATGTGTCACAAAAACACTTGTTAAAGTCACACACGATTCACAAACTAAACACGAAACATGTTATGTGTATAGGTATTATGTGCCGGGTCTAGAGACTCGATAATATTCCGACACTTAGAAAAAAATCTCTTTGTTGTTTTAGAACGTTAGAGAGAGTTTTTCGGTGACGCGCATCTTGGTGATTTATTTTGGGAATTTCTTCGCAAACAATGAGTTTCACTTTCCCCTATTTAAACTTTTTTCAAACGCTTTTCACTTGGGGGAGATAACATACTCCACAACGCATTTAAGATTTTGTTATAAGTTATATATCACTTGTAAAGGCTAAGTGGCAAACGAAATATTTGAAGTCCTACACATCGAACCGGTTAATATTTAGAATAGCGAGTCACTGTTGAGTAGTACTACTGGGTTTGACAAACCCCACCCAACGCTAAACTCGACTGGAGGTCGAGCGGGTGTAATTTTGGCTAACACGTACCATGGTCTGGAGGACCTGGTGACAAGGCACTTATTAAACGAGTCAGCTTCGGTGTCGAACACTTAGTAATACTTGTTGTATAGACTAGCTACCTATCAATATATAATTTGAAATAACACTATCTGGTAACGCAAAACGCCGTAACGTGGTCACGCAAAACGCTTAACGCAAAACGCCGTAACGTTGTTACGCAAAACGCTGTAACGCTGAACGCAAACGCTAAACTATTTATCTTTATATAACTTGTGAACTCCCCAACCTTGTGTTGACACTTTTAGTATTTTATTCTCAGGTAGCCGAGACGGGGGCGCGGTTTAGGAACATGCATTGATTGAAAACGCTTTTGTCCTGCAAACTTATTTTTAACGGTTATCTTTGGTTTTAAGTCGTCCTGCGTGACGCAACTTTTGATTAAAGGTTTTTACGCTTCCGTATGTAATTACTCGTAAATGTTTTCATGGTTTTGAAACTTTATTTTATGGTTTGATTATAACTGATGATTCCGATCCTGCCAGTTCACACCCTCTGACGGTAAAACTCCGTTAGTGGATTTTGAGGGTGTGACAGATTGGTATCAGATCCATTGGTTATAGCGAACTAGAAGCTGCATGCATACTAGACTATAACCGCGACGATACGCACTGCATAGGTTTGTGTAGTCTTGTAATCTTATCTCTTTACCTCTTTCACTCATACGCGCGCGCATACACGGCTTACCTGTAGGAATGTCGACGCCACCCTCATCATCATCCGATTCAATGACGCATGCTCACGGGAAGGAACCGCAGTTACCTACCGCCTAGCCACCCCGAGTAGTCCCGGAACTCGAAGCTCCCGCACCGAAGAGGTACCGCCTATCCGGAGGCATTTACGAAAACGACGTTAGCTGGGATTGGTACCCTAACATGATCAGACGTATGGTCTATCGCGAACAAGTTCCCCCGTTGCCTCACCCGAACCACCCTGCTTATCCCAACACCCTACCACCCATAACCGAACCTGTAGAGAGAGTTCTCGCAGCTGTTGTTTCATGCTTGGAGCGTGACGTGGGTTACATGCGCTATACGAGGGAGAACGTTTCCAGAATGTTAAAAGACGGAACCGAGACTAAGGAGGAGATTGCCCGCATGGCAGCGGCAATGAAGGAAATGCGAGAGGCTAGTGATCAGCAAATGAAGGTTATGATGAAGATGCAAGCCGAGATGATAGACTTACAAGAGCAACTCCAAGAAGCAAGGACCCGAACTGAGATAGCGTTGGAGCGTTGTGATGTCTTGCAAATGCAACTTGCTCAGAACGCAGCCGAACCTGAGGCAGAGCCTGAGGCGGGGCCTGAGGCCGAACCTGAAGAAGATCCCGAAGAGGAGCCTGAGGAAGATCCCGAGGAAGATCCCGAGGAGGAACCCGAAGAAGAACCGGAGGAAGAACCGGCTGAGGAAGAGGCACACTCAGAGGTGTCCTCGGATGACGACATCTAGTGATGATGACACTTAGATGGAGGGGTTGTCTCCATCCGAACTATTATTTTTCTATGATTTTAAGGATTGATTGGAAATACTTTGTAGCGAATACAATGGTTTTAATCATGAATTTTTATTTAGATTAATATGTGGTTGTGACGTGATGTTGTTTCTTATTTCTTTCTTGCCTATCTTTTTATTACGTGTATGGTGTGTTGTATATGAAAGAAAAATTCATGTTTAACATTTTATACTGTGATTCTAGGAAATGGCTGGAAGAAATGCTGGACGAGGACGTGGTAACATCAGCTTGACTGCAGCTGAACTCCAAACTCTGCTGAACGACCATGTTGCGGCCGCTTTAGCCGCACACGTTCAGAATCAAGCTGGAGGTCCGAGTGGAACGTGTACCTTCAAGAACTACCTTGACTGCAAGCCCAGTACGTTTAAGGGCACTGAGGGAGCTATAGGCTTCCTGCGTTGGGCTGAGAAGGCCGAGTCGGCATTTGAGATGTGTAATTGTCCCCCTGCCAGTAGGGTCAAATTCGCTGCTGGAACACTTGAGGATTCTGCCCTCACTTGGTGGAATTCGAACGTCCAGATCCTTGGATTGGAACTGGCTAATGCGATGAACTGGGAGGAGTTCAAAAATATGATGCGAGAGGAGTACTGTCCGATGGAAGAAATTTCAAAATTGGAGTCAGAATTTTGGTCGCTGAAGATGGTGGGTTCGGAAATCGAAGCCTACACTACCCGTTCGCACGAGTTGGCTGTGATGTGTCCGCGGATGGTGGATCTGCCGAGCAAGAGGATCGAAATGTACATTGATGGGTTAGCACCGCAGATTCAGGGCATGGTAACGTCTTCCAGACCAGCCACGATCCAACAAGCGATCCGTTTAGCTCACAAACTGACGGATCAGGCTGTGACCCAAGGTGCGTTACCACCTAGGGGTTCGACCGTTAAAGCCCGTGACAACCAGAGTAACGACAATAACAGCAACAGCAACCCGAACAGCGGGAAGAGGAAGTTTGACAACACCAGATCTTCATCCTCGAACCTCCCACCGCAACAACACTACCGTAAGCCCGAATTCACTCGGAGCTTTAACACTCAGAATCACAACAACAACAACGGTAGCGGGCAGGTTTCGAGCGGATATGCTGGGAAATATCCAAAGTGCAACAGGTGCAACTATCATCATGTTGGCCAATGTGACCGTGCCAAGTGTCAGAGATGCGGAAAGATGGGTCACCAAGCGAAAGAATGTAGAGGAGACCTTGCGGCAAAGGGTGCTCCTAAGCCACCTATGACGACGAAAGGATGCTTTGAATGTGGGCAGGAAGGTCATTTCAGAAAAGATTGCCCCAAGCTGAACAGAATGACAACAATGGGGGTAATGGAAGTGGCAGTAATGGTGGAAGCAATGGCAAGGGAAGAGCGTTTGTGATTGGGTCGGGTCAAGCCCGCAATGATCCGCACGTGGTGATTGGTAAGTTCCCTGTAAACGATTGTTTTGCTTATGTATTGTTTGACACTGGAGCTGATAGGAGTTTTGTGTCGAAAGCCTTTAGTCAACTCTTAGAAGTAACTCTAATTCCGTTAGATGCTAAGTTTCCTGTTGAATTAGCTGACGGTAAGACTATAGTAACGACTCATGTACTTGCGGGATGTAAGTTAAAACATTTGGCGTATCGGAAACTGTTAAATCGGTTAAAAATACCCAAATCATCCGAATTATTTTCGGATGATTCATTTTTACTTGTTTAACCCAATTATATGAAAATAGTTCATTTTTAGGGTTTTTATACACCAGTCAGTTCGTTTAGACGAACTTTACCGGTTTACGCGTTTTAACTTTAAAAGTTTGATAATTAGCACAAATAATTATCCGTTTAATCTCGGATCTTGAAATTTTGCACAAACCACTGTTTGACAGTGGGGAATTTTATAAAAATATTTCCAGAATTAATTTTTATATTTAAAATTTATTTATCTATTTTTAAACACCATTTAAACACTAAATATGTCGTAAATACCAAACGATCTTAGAAAAATCCCAAATTTTTCCTGGATGTCCCCTGCCATCCACATAGTCCCCTGTAAATTTTTTCCAGAACCAAAATCTTCTTTTACATGCCATTTTCACTAAAACCGAGCTAGAAAACCCTAGAACTCGTTTAACCGAAAAGCCTACTTAGACTTCTCCAACTGACCTCAAATTTTGTGTGTGACTTATACATGATATAAAAAGCTTATATGCAATTTTCCAAAATTTTTCATGATATTTAACTATTTTTCACCATTTTTGGCCAAAACCGAGCTTAAATTCACCAAATATTCATCCTTTGTCCAAAAATTACCAAAAATTCACAGAACTCTTATTTTCATGTTTAGAACACCTCTGTAAAATTTCATGACCTAACTCTAAAGCATCAACAATCTGTCCAAATTTCCCAAAACCGAACATAACCGAATATCACTTTCGTTTTCCGCCACTACAAGCTACAAACTCGTCTTTCCGCCTTATCTACCACTAAATACAGAACCTACAACCAACATACCACAATACCAAGCAAGTCACACTCACGATCAAGCCATTTCTTTCATGGTTACGGTTATGATACAAAAACAAAGATTTAACCCGTAAAAATTCGTTTTTGATTCGTTTAACTCCTTTCTTGGACCAAGATCCCTTCTATAACCCGTATACATCACTTGATCATGCAAGAATCAGTTTTCATCTTAGAAACCTCATTTTCTTGCAAACAAACTCAAGAAACGAAGATGAACACGTGATTAACTCGATTCTTTACCTTGTTTTATTGCTAAAAAGTCTCGGTTTTGGATCATGATCTTGAGAGGAGATGAAGAATGTTGGTTAGCTTGATGAAAAAAAGAAAATGAAATAATGGGGAAGACCCCTTGGGCCGATCGGACTATGTGGGGGGTGGGGTGGGGTGGGACCCACCTCTCCATTCTAGGCCACACAATTGGATTCCCGTAATCCGGATAATGTTTTGGATAATCTGGTTCAGTTCGTTTTTCGGTTAAATGTTTAATTCGGCTTAAAACGGGGTTAAAACGGTCGTTTTTCGGCTTAAAAATGAAATTTATATAAAACCGATTTAAAAACTTTAAAAACTTAAATCATGACATTTATTAACTTAAAACGTCATATTACTAATTATTACGCATCTTTTTCGGCTTGATCGATCGTCTCTTGCTCGGTTTGGTATTAAAGGTTTCGTTTAACGTACCGACGTACTATTAAATCAAAATCCTTTTTCTGTGCTTTAATCCACTTATCCCGAAGCTTTAATACTTCGTAACATCACTAAATATCATATATCTCGTCTATAAATGAACCCTAGATTCGTTCGGGTTTCAATAACTATCGATCGATTGATCGCATATTCAATACGATGAATTATATATTCACGTACAATCCATACAGTGAACCCTGTATTCTCGTATAATTACTATGGTAATTCATGTACCCGGCATTAAATATGACGTAACTATTGTCTACCGGTTAGGGTATACCGGGTTTCGTCGGAATCGTTACAGGTTAATTGTTAACCTAAAAGAACCCGTAATATAGGTCCATAAATCTCACCCTTTAAACGTGAATGTTTGGCCGATTTGATGATTGGGGTTTGTTAGCGCTGTGATTCCGAGTTTATGGATACCAAAATCGTGATGTTTCATTAAGAAACGAAGGTTTAATTGCAGATCTAAGAAACGTTGACCAATTGGTGTTCTTGGCGATTTTGACTTTGACTCATAAGATTGGTGTAAGGTAACGAATCAACTAACCAATTCGTTAAGGCAAGATAACGAATCAGTTCGCCAATTCGTTAGGCCCAAACAACGAATCAGTTCACCCATTCGTTATGCCCAAATAACGAACTAGATAGCGAACCAAATCATGAATTGGTTAACAAACCAGATAACGAATCAGGTGATTTGTTACTCGCCAATTCGTTAAGAATAAGGTAACGAATCAGGGCTTGTTCAGATAACGAATTGGAATGACGAATCAGATGATGACCTGATGACGAATCAGTAACGAACTAGATTATGAAAGTAACGAATTAGTTAGCGAACCAGGCTTAATTTGTTATAGCGAATGAGTTAACGAATTAGAAAAATAATTTTAAATCCTAATGGAAAATGTGTTAAGACAGCTTAACCCCAGCCAGGGGCTCTGCCCCTTGGACCCCGCTAGGGGCTGCCGCCCCTAGAACCCTGCTGCCAGAGGGCGCTGCCCCCGGAACCCCGTTCGTTGTGGGTAATAATTGAACTAGAAAGACGATATGGGTAGTGATAGTTAATTGATACGTGAAATTGTTATACAGTTAGTCATGCACAGCTCAAGAAAGGGATTACCATAAACGGTGAACGTAACCGCATTCATGTGAGTTTCTAGCCCTATTTCCGCATTAAAGGGTTGCACACCCTAATAATATATGTGAAGGTCAAAGGGTTGCATACCCTAATAATATATGTGAAGGTTATAGGGCGTAACGCTCTTTAAAACGTAAGGTATGGTTATGCAAGTATGAAAGTATGAAGTATGTACGAAAGTATGTAGTTATGAATATGTTGTATGTGCTATGATTAACTAGAACTCACTCCGCGTAGCTGACTTTTAGTATGCACGCAGGTGAGTAGAATGAGACAACTGGCTTGAGCGGGGGCACATGACAGAAGAATAAGAGTCTGGCATCTGAAGACCTAAGACGTTTTTAATTAATGTTTTTGATTCGAAAGACAATATGTTCGTTGAAGACAAAGTTATGGATTTGATTGTAATGTTTATGAAAGTTTTTAGTATTCTGTGAATGTTTTAATTAACTCTGATATTTAGAACTGTGTTTATGAGTAAATCCAACGTCAGAAGTAGAGCACCGGTAACGGGGCCTTACAAGCCGAGTTGTTCGTGAGCTATTTGAAATCAGCTCGTGAAAAAGTTTGATTGAGCCTAGCTTAAACGAGCCCGAGCCTAAAAGTATGCTCACTTAATAAATGAGTTGGGCTTCACTTATCGAGCTCGAGCCGCCTCACGAGCTTATCATTTATGTAATTTTTACAATATATATACATATATGTATATATAAACATTATTAATTAACGTATATAATGTGATGAAAAAACAACTACATAATGTATATTATGTTAGCTTGGGCTTGAAAAACCACTCGTAAGTCGAGCTCGAACTTTAGAAATAGAAATTGAAACAAGAAGAGTTCGATGCATTTTTTCACCCCTAAATTCTTATGAAAAAATGAGGAGAATTGAATTTTAATAATCTCAATTATGAGCTATTGGCAGTGATTAATCCCAACTCAGAAAATGTTTTAGACAGTCACAACTTTGAATAAATTTTCGGATTTTCCTTTAGTGATCCCATACTAATTGAAAGTTAACCCAATTAGTTTTTGCTAACTTGGACTGCTTATGTGGCAAAAAAAGTCAAAGTTTAGATGATGTGGAATGCTTGTGTGGCAAATAAATCAAAATTTTAATGACGCGGCCTGCTTATGTAGCAAAGTTTTGATGACATGGCTTGTGTTAGGGCTGCCACTTTTACCATAAACTCGAAACCCAACCCGAAAAAATCCGTACCCGAATCCGAACTAACCCGAACTGAAAAATCGAACCTAAGAAAAGACTAACCCGAACCCGAACCAAATTAATTCGGGTTGGTTTACGGGTTTGATTTATAAGTTTTTGGTCAACTCGAAAACCCGAATAAACTTTTAGTTTTGAAATTAATTATATTTTTAGGTATAATAGGCTTAGTCTTAGCCACTAAAGTTAACAGTTGCTGACCCTAGTCGATTTTGTCATTCCAACTATTATGGATCGATTGTTTATTGTTAATTTATGTTTTCTGTTTATTACTAATAGCAACCGTAATCGAACAACCAAATCACGTCCGATTGAAGAAGATTATGGTTCGAGTTAGTTAGTTTTATTCTTCTTTTGAATTGTTCTATCAAGTTATATTGGTTTATTATTTGGTTATTTGCATTACGAGCAAAAAAAATATGTTGTTTAATTTTAGCATTGAAGTTTTTTATTATTTTTTTTGTTTTTTGTTTTGTTTTCTAGGATACTCGAAACCCGATTAACCCAACCCGAAAAACCCATGAAAGATTTGGGTTGAGTTTTGAGTTAAGATTTAAAACTTTGAAATCCGAAGAACACCCCTAGCTTGTGTATGTTGACATTTCACGTCAACAATGACTAACTTTAAGTTAATATGGGGTCGTTAAAGGAAAATATGTTTAAAGTTGAAATTATCGGTAAACATATCGTTAGTCGAGATTAATCCCGACCAATAGATTAAGGTTAGATTTTAAAAAAATGTGTTAAAAAGAAATTCAAACAAAGTTTACTTTAGAATAAATAATGAAAGTGTGTTGGTTTCCAATAAGTCGGCAGCCAATAATAAACACAGAGACGATTGTTGATGCATTTATAGAAATCGTCAGCAAAGAGTAGTATGTTTTATTTTTCTAATACGTTCGTCGCTTTATGTTTATGTTGGTGTCCTACTACTCCCCACTACCTGTTCTTCATTCTTGTTGTTGTTGTTGTTGTTATTCAGTAATCAGTATTCAATTCATCCATGAATAATATAATCCTCCAATAATATAATTCCCATCTACCGTACGTACTGTTTTCCAATTCCACCTGGATCTCGATGAACCCCTACGCATTGACTTTGCAGGTGGATGATTAACAAAGTGTCAGGCCAGCAGAGTATGAAAAACCTATTGAAGAAGCTTCACATCATCAGGCCTTGTAATCATTCATCAGATTCCAATTCAAACTCATCGCTATCGGATAATAATAATAATAATAATAATAATAATAATAATAAGCAGACTTCGATTACCGGATGGTTGAATTCGGTGACCGATAAGAGAAGAAGTTCAAGTTCAAGCCCTAGGTCAGTTGCCATGAATTCAGGTAACCCTACGGATCCCCAAGTTGAAGAGGAGTATCAGATTCAGCTGGCCTTGGAGTTGAGTGCAAGAGAAGACCCCGAAGCCGTTCAGATCGACGCCGTCAAGCAGATCAGTTTGGGAAATAATAATACTCTTCCTCCTCCTCCTGCTGCTGCTGCTGAGATTCTTGCTTTCAGATATTGGGTAAGTTGACTTTTTATTATTTATGGAAAATATGCATTTAGTGTGTTTGGCATGAAGCTTTTAGAAGCTTTTAGGAGCTACAAGCTTCAAGAAAAGCTCATACTCAGTTAAAAGTCTTGTTTGGTTTAAGGAGCTTGAAGCTTTTAGGTCATGAGAAAAAGCTTAAAGCTAAAAGCTTCTACTAGTAGCGTTTAGAAAGAGCTACAAGCTTTTAGTATGTTAATTTACTTAAATAACCTTCCAAAATAAATACATTTACTATTTTTGTTTATAGTTATGCCCATTTTAGTAATTTTATACATTTTATTAAAAGCTCCAGCTACTCTGCCAAACATCTAAATATATCTAAAAAGCTACAGCTACCAGCTACAGCTTCCGGCCACCAGCTAGCAGCTTTCAGCTACAGCTACCAGTTAGTTTTGCCAAACATACCCTAAATGTATCTCAAGTGGTGTTTCAGCCACATTTTAACCTTTCCGTATGTGGTATAAAACATATGATTGTACACTATATGTGTTTTTTCCCATCAAAGATCAATGTATATTTGGAACCCAACTTACAGAAACAATAACTTTTTCATTGGTGTGTAATTCATACTTCATATGGTCCAAGAAACTGTATATTGTATGGATAATTGTTATAGGGCCTGCATGATATTTTTATTAAAGTTAAAGGATATACCAGGAATTACGAAAGGGATAGTTAATTTGACCCTATTTGTTTATTTGGACATTTCTAATATTACTGTTTATGGACCTGGTTGGTGGGACATTTATGTGCATACTTGCTTGTTTCAGTGAGGCAAATATGAAGTATTTCTACTTATGGAAACTTAACAGACTGATTTTGTGTTTATTGAGTTGCATTTGGTTACCCATGTTGCGTTTGATTGCAAATTTCTTTGTGTGGTTTAGGTCAAAATGGATCTCAAGTGGTGTTTGACTCACGAATCTTTCATTTTGATATTGTACTTTCCCATATGTGGTATAGTCATACAGTATCTGTGTTTTTTACCCTTTAAGGTCAATTTCTTTGACCAAAAAAATTACACAAAGAAATTTACAATCACAGTCAACATGTCTCACTAAATGCGAATTTATGGACATTGAAACAGCCCAATAATTTTGTCAATTCAATAAATTCTTCATTGCAATTACTCCATATGGAATTTTTTGGCAGCACGTGTAATGAGCGTTGGAAGAAAATCTTACTGCTTAAAGGGCAAAACACACATATAGTGTCCATGTGTTTTTTCCCCTTAAAGGTCAATTTGTTTGAACCCATCCTAAAGAAACAAATGTGTTTGTCATTCGTGTGTAATTCGTAGTCATATGGTTCAACAAACTGTATAATGTGTATATAATTGTTTTAACATATAGAGTGTATAAGACATGAATGATATACTTATTAAAAGTTAAAGGATATAATAAGAATCACATTTGGGTTACTTAATTTGACCCTAATTGGTTATCAAGTCAAGCATACTAAACGATATCTCATCGTACATATTTGTTAAGTTATAAAATTATGGATATAAGTTTTGTCACGTACTTGTAATCATGGAAATGTGATGATTGCTTATATTGATTGTTGAAGTACAATAATTTCCTTATTCTTATTAGTTAACAAGTGTTACCATACGTGGTACAATTGTACACTGTATGTGTTTTGGCTAGTGTGTTCTTTTTGCCTTAAATATCAATATATATGGAATGCACCTTAAAAAACAAAACTTTTAACATTTGTGTGCAATGCATACTTCATATGGTCCAACCAACTATATATATATTATATTATCTATAATTGTTTTAACATATGAATTTGATAGTCAAACCGCAGGGACCATTTGTGCAATTTTCTCTGATTGAGTTAATATGAGTCTAGCAGAATGTGTTCGTGTAACACTAGTTTCGAAAGTTTTTGTTATTGCTTATTGGGTTCTAACTTTTCTCATGTCCTAGACACGTTCATACTTCACAGAATTATAGTGCTCTCAGCTATGATGACAAGATTCTTGACGGGTTCTATGATCTATACGGGGTATTAACGGGACCCACATCATCACAAATGCCTTCACTTCTCGACTTACAAGCAACACCCGTTTCGGATAATATTACATGGGAAGCTGTTATAGTTTATAAAGCTTCAGATTCTAAACTTTTAGGACTTGAACGGACGGCTCTTGAAATGGCTGTGAAGTCAATGTCTGAATCTGTTAATTTTGCTGGTCAAACTTTGGTTCAGAGACTTGCAGTTTTGGTTTCTGATCACATGGGGGGGCCAGTTGGTGATCCTGAAAAGATGTTGGTTGCTTGGAGGGAATTTAGCTCAAGATTAAGGGAAAGTATTGGAAGCATGGTTTTGCCGCTTGGCGAGTTAAGTGTTGGAATGGCCCGTCATCGGGCATTGCTTTTTAAGGTATTTTTCTATTTCCTAATTTTCATTTAACTTTATATTATGTTGTTAGTTTATATTCTTTCATGTTTGAGTGATTTAACACTTTTAGAAGTAAACAGAAGACATAAATGTAACATCCCAAGCTTGAAGTAGTAGACTGATATACTAATATTTAGTTAAGGGGTGTATTATAATAGTTAACTTATTGTTATTATCGTATTAAAAATTAGTAAACTCATAAGAAAGGTACTTTAAATGAACAGTATGAAGGGCTTTCATTAGCAGATCTTTTTGAATGTAAGCACAAAAATTAGCAAAAAAATGGATGAGAACATGCTATTGTAGTTAACAGTTTCATCTAAGTCTACAAGAAGTTGCTACAAAAATAGAGTCAAAGTGGCATAATCCCTAAAACTAGAGATATTTAAGATACTGTTAACTTTTACAAGCCTTCAAGGTATTCTTCTATTTATCAAATTTCAGTTTACTTTATTTTTGTTTACCCTTAATTTTTATCCATTCATGTTAATGGGTGTGACAGTTAGTTTAATATTCTTGCAAAACTAAAAAAATAGTAACTTTAGGGGTCGAAGCAGGCCCGGTTTCCTAGGGATGGCTTGAATACTTTTTGTCTGAAAACTTTGAGTTTTAAAAATACCGTGTCAAATATGATTAGAATTTTTAATCAATTTTAGTTGTAATTGATTTAGGAAGTTTATGGGTTAAGAATACATGTTGGGTGACTTTCACCTGTTTTGACCACTTTCTCTTTCCTTTTATTTAGTTTTGCTTATTAAAGACATAACATAATCCGAATAGATCCATTTATAAGTAAGTGGATTGAAACAGTCACTTGTAATAAAAGGTAATGCCAAACCAATACATCGAAGCATGCTCTCACAACTTTACGTTAGAATCCTAGATTCCTAGTTTCTTATTAGACTACGTGATGAGTCACACGATAAATGTTGTACGGTTTTACCTTTTGTAACATATTCTATTATTTGTGGTTGATACATGCTCTTGCAGGATCTTTTATTTCAAGTTAATGATATATGGTTATCCTTACATCCACTAATTTTGGAATTATAACAAACCTTGTCTTTGTAGGTTTTGGCTGATAGTGTGGGGATCCCTTGCCGGTTAGTTAAAGGCAAGCAATACACGGGTTCCAACAATGTTGCAATGAACTTTATAAAACTTAATGATGGAAGGTTGTGCTCTTTTCTTTAGATAATCATAATTCAAGGTTTAACAATATGCATACCTTTTTAAATGATAAATAAAATGATTTTCCGAATGCAGGGAATATATTGTTGACTTAATGGCGGACCCTGGAACTCTAATCCCATCTGATACAGCCGTAGGCTTAAACGTAGATTATGCTGAATCTTTCTCATCGAGTCCATGGTCCCGAGATGAAGATTCTTCTTATTATTTAGCTTCTTTGACAAGTAACTTCACAACTTCATCTACTGACTACATGGAAGAAAACGACCACACACATTCATCAGGCTTATCACAACAACCAATCAAATCTAAGGAATCTTTACCACCCAAAGCACAAAAGGACAAAATAGGAACTTCACAACAAGTTCATGCACGATCACCTTCATGGACCGAAGGCATTAGCTCCCCTGCAGTGAGGAAAATGAAGGTTAAGGATGTTTCACAATACATGATGGAAGCTGCAAAAGAAAACCCTAATTTAGCTCAGAAATTACACGATGTGTTGTTGGAAAGTGGCGTTGTTGCTCCGCCTGACCTCTTTACCCAAGTTTATGAAGAAGAAAGTCAAAGTCAAAGTCAAAGCCAGAGTCAGAGTCAAAGTCAAGATCAACCTCGTTTCTTACCTCCATTACCACACCCAACGAAAGCTACTTCACAGTCTGAATCAAATCCAGTGCAATACATGAGAAACGTTCCAGCGGCGGCTGCTGCAGCTGCAGCTGCTGCCGCGGTGGCGTCCTCCATGGTGGTGGCTGCCACCAAAACAATAACGGACCAAAACATGCAACTGCCGGTGGCAGCTGCAGCCACTGTGACAGCGGCAGTTATGGTGGCAACAACTGCAATATCACAAAATGAGAATTTGAATGTTTTGGAGTGTTCTCCAAGAAAAGATGGAGGTATGGGTCAACACGAGGTAGGTCAAGAAGGAGAGAGAATATCGGATAGGTCAACAAGTAACGAAAGCACAGTATCAGAAGTGTCACTTGACGATGTAGCGGATTGTGAAATAGCATGGGAGGATATCACTTTGGGTGAACGTATCGGATTGGGTACTGAGTCAACTTGCTTATTGTGTTATTGGTAATATATAATAATTAATTTACTAACTTATATCTTATATTTGTTGCAGGATCATATGGAGAGGTATACCGTGGTGACTGGCATGGAACCGTGAGTTTATATTCATTCTAGGTTTAATTTTGTAGTACTGACATATATGATTTATGTGTAACTTTATTGTTGTTTTAATTTGTCAGGATGTTGCTGTTAAAAAGTTTCTAGACCAAGAAATAACTACAGAATCCCTTGAGGAATTTAAAAGCGAGGTATAAATCATTTTCAGTTTTAGCCAAACACTCTGACACTGATTATTAGTTGAATACTTGAAAAGGAAATAAAAATACCCCTATAACTTGTGTATTGGTAAGCACATATTATTAGACTGAACTATGTTATCTAAGTTTAAGTGGCTTTTTCTTGTTAGCATTGAAATAGTTCATGTATTACCCTAATTTTATGTTATTTTTCTAACCGAAATATTTAATTTTTTGGATTACAAGGTCAGGATCATGAAAAGAGTTAGGCATCCGAACGTTGTACTCTTCATGGGGGCTGTAACACGTGCACCACATCTTTCAATTGTTACCGAATTTCTTCCCAGGTATGTACCTCGAACATGTTTGTATTGGTATGAGTGTGTATATATAGGGGTGTGATTTAGAGAAAACTCCTCTTAGAGAGAGAACTAGAGAACTCATAAAGAATTATTTTTAGCTTTTTTAAAAAACATATCTTGTAATTTTTTTTCTTTCATCCTTCTAATTAGTTGATATTGTTCTTAAAAAAACTGTCGATGTAATGCATATGTGCAATAGTGTTCATTGCGTATGTACAATAGTTTTATATTGCATATAATACAACACAATTGCATTATACAATACACATTATTGAATATATGCATATACAACACTAATGCACATATGCACTATATCGATTTTTTTTTATTTTTTGCATATAATATAACACTATTGCACATATACAATACAAACAATTGCATATATGATATTCAACACTATTGCACAAATAAAATACACACCAGTGCACATATGCAATAAAAAAGGGTCGGAAGTATTGCAGATATGCACTACGAGTTTTTTTTAATTATTTTTTTTTTATTTTTTATTTTTATATTTTTTCTAGTGAATAATAATAACATATAAGAAGGATGAAAAAAAAAATAAAAAATATTTAATTAAATTAAAAATATTTCTTTATGAGTTATCTACTTTTCTTTCTAAAGAGTTCTCTCTTTATCATCTCCATATATATATATATATATTAGTTTTTATCCCTCGTATTACGTGGGTTGTTTTTCATTATTCGTTTATAATATTTATATATTTTTTGTATTTCAATTTTATTTATTGTACATAAGTTAATAATATACTTTGTATTTGATGATGAAAGAGTTTCACAAATAAATGGGATGTTATAACCCGGTTTAAAAGCTATTTGGGTTTTGTATGACCCATGATTCACTTATTTTAATATTATAAAATTGTTTTTTAATTATAAATAATATATATATTTGTTTTAAAGAAATCATATATTAAATTTTAGTATATCCCTGTTTTATAGGATTTTCACATCAAATATTTGGTGAGATTAATTTTTAACTTAATGAAATGTTATAACCTGTTTAAGGAATATCAGGGTTTGGTGAGACCAATGCCCGTGAGTTCGGGTCAAATGCGTGAGAAGCCTCAATTTACAAATAATGCAATCTGGTGGCTTGAGAGAACGTAGGGAGCAACCAGAGAGCTTTTAAATGTTTCGTTTATATATATATATATATATATATATGTAGGGGAGGGTTATTTTGAGAACCATGGTGAGTTTTAAGAACTTTAAGAACTCAATTTTGAACCACACGTTTAATTAAATGATATGTGGCTGATATTAAATTTAATTAAAAATGAAGCAGGAGAGAGAATAAGTATTTTTGATACTTACACAAGTTTAAACGTTAGTTACACATGTGTAAAAAGCCGATTTTTTTGTACATCACATACACTTACGTATTACACGTGTTAAAAAAATTCGAAAATTTTTTTTTGTTACGTTGAATTCTTTTGAGTTCTTAAAACTCAAAGTGGTTCTTAAAAGAAATCAATCCTATATATATCTATATATATATATACTAGCCAGGTGCCCACGCGATATAGCGGAGGTACGCGACCAATGTTGACGCTCGTAACCTCGGTACGTGCGTAACCTGACGATGGTATGCGTTTAAAGTGGCATCAGACGTGTAACCAGTGTCGGTAAGCGCATCACACAATGCCTAAATGCCAGCAACCCGGTATGTATATACAATATCATCCGCGTAATGGATGCCTGAACGTGCGTTACCGGTGACAAAAATCAAGAAACAAAGACGAAATGTAGAGTAATTTCAAATACACCGCTTTTTAACACAACCTGTTTTGACGTGAAACCCGTTCCGACAAAGTTTTAACTTGAAGCCCGTTTTAACCTGAACCCGTTCGAACCCGGACCAAATTAACCATTAGCCGAACCCGCACGACTCATTGTTGGTACAAACTGGTAATCACGTAATATGTTAGTTTTAAACTAATAAGCTATAACAATATCATAATCAAATTAAAGAGAATAAAAAAGCTCGTTTTTATGGTGTATCTGTTTTAAAAAAAATGTTAGCGTGTGAAAAAGTTATGGCTGTTTAAAAGTCGTGTGGGTTGTTTGTTTAGAATAAGGGGAAAAAGTATAACTATTATTCAAATTAACAAAAGTTAATCAAGTTAAAGGGTAAAACTGTAACTATTTCAAATAAAATTATAAATAATCGTGAGATATAGAGTTACAAAGACTATTTTGCCATTCTTTAAGGTAGTACTCTATGCTTTGTGAGTTGTAAAACTCTTAAAGATAGGGATGACAATGGGTCGGGTTTAGGTATTCCCAAACACATACCCGGTTATGAAAGTCCGTCCCAAACGACAGGTTTTAATCGGGTAATTATCCGTCGGGTTTCAGGTTTTCCTATCGGGTTTCGGGTTTCTTATCGAGTTTTGATAAAATACTCGTCGGGTATACCCGGCTCAAAACCAGCTAGGATTCCACTGGGTTTTGACAAAATATAATTAATCGATTTCAAAGATGGTTACTATAAAGATAAAATGTCTCAAATAATTGAAATAAAAAAGTTCCGACAAATAATATAGTATATATATTATATATAATATAATATAATAGGCTATATCGGGTACATCGGGTATATAATCGGGTAAATGGGTTTATGTTATCGGGTAATCGAGTCAGTTAATCGAGTATATTAGAAATCTCAAACCCGTCCCAAACCCTAATGGGTCGGGTATTACCCGTCCCATTTATGTCGGGTTTCGGGTTTTCCCATCGGGTTCGCGTTTGATTGCCATCCCTACTTAAAAATTTGCATTTAATTTTGCCCATTGGATTCTCTTTATATATAATATCTATACTATATAAAACATGAGTGAAGTACCTTTTAATTTTAAGGGGTATCAAACTTGCTGCTTTTAGTATAAACTATAATGCATAAAGTTAAGACATTTTAGGGGCAATATTGTCTTTTGATAATTTTGTCTTTTAGCAAAAGAAAAATAATGTTACGGTTTATATTTTATTTCTTCAAAAATAATTACAAGCTTAGTCCTTTAACTTTAATCACATTTTGTTAATTTATATAATAGTTACATATAAATAGTATACCATAAAAAAGAGTATTCTATTATCTTTAATTTGAGTATGGTATTGTTATACTTTTTTCATTTTAAAAACTTAACGTGTTACGTGATTAAATACCGGCAAACGAATCGGGCGGGTTCGACTGTTCGGGTCATGGGTCTAAAAGGTTAAGGTTGGAATGAGTCGATACGAAAAGGTTAATTTGGTTTGGGTCGGGACGGGTTTGGGTTGAAAGGGGTCAAGTCATAACGAATTTCGGTTAGAACATTGTCAAGCGGAACGGGTTGCGGGTCAAGACGAGTTCAATGTAGCGTTACGTGCGCACCTCAGCGTGCATAGTTGTGGTGTGATGTGCTTACTAACACCAGTTAAGATTCCAATGTCGCAATACGAGCATACTATCGTCGAGTTATGCAAGTACTATTGTGAAGTCACGCACAAACAGAAACAGTAACACCAGTTACACATCCGATGTCATGTTTGTGGGCAATCCCGCCGTATTGCGCGGGCATACAACTAGTATATATTATACGAGTAGGTTATTTTAAAAAGGGTTGAAGTCCTAAGAAGGGCGAGAATCAACCTGGAGGTGCCACTTGGGTTGAGGGGAAAAAGTATCCAATATTGTTTTTTCTTAAATAAAAAGTCTTCGCAGATAAATCATAAAATGGTGATGCACCATTATATGGGATAAACTAAACGTGTGTTTAGCATAGTCGATGAAGTTGGACACATCCTAAAAAAGATAATGACACACCTTTATGCGCACCAATTTAACATGTTTTAACATGCCTATAAAAGCTTTTTACAATTTAAAAACGGTAGAACTAAATAAAAATATATAATGGTGCCTTTCCCCATTTCCCCCCTCCTAGCTGTAAAAATCATTCGACTGAATCGACGTGGCACCCTTCTCATTTCAACTATTGATTGCTATAATGAAAACATGTCTAGATTTGGTTCCACCCCTTCTAGGATTTTGCCTCTTGTAACTTGATCCTCTCTGTATATCGAATCATGAACAATCTACTTTTTGTTAAATGTTTTTTGTTAAAGAAAATAGCTTTTTTATTTACGAGACACAAGATGAAGATGAAAATTCTGTGGAAACCATTAAACATTTATCTTTAGTTATGGTGTCCTTACATTTGTTATCCATAATATTTGCTGGATATATTTAAAACTTGTTTTCTTTACCACTTTTTAAGTTTTTTTTATTATTTTTGGTTAATATATTAAATCTTTTAGATAAAGGGTTATAAGTTCAAATTAATAATTGTAAACAATGATATTTCTTATTTACTTTTTAGGGTTCTAAAAGGGAACAAAAATGAGAAGGATGAGAAGTATTTGTAGCTATAAAAAAAAACCCTCAAAAAAATTAAAAAAATAAAAATAAATCATAACTCAAAATTTAATAAAGAAATGAAAAAAGTAAAAACACAAAAAATGTTTACACTGTCTTCCTCGTTCTCATAAAAAAACACACAATGGTAAGTGAAAAAGTTCTTGTGTCTTTTTGTTTATCATTGTGTTTTGTGTTTATTTCGTCATTAATTGTGTTTTTTTTTCTTTGACATTATGTGTTTATTCTTTATATTGTATTATATTACTTAACATTGTTTTTATTTTGTTCAGTATTGTGTTATATTTTGCGATCTATTATGTTTTTTTTAGTTATAATTGTGTCTTTTGTTCATTTTTGTCATTGTGTCTTTGATCTCGATATTGTCTTTTCGTCCATTTAGGTCCTAAGAGGCCTAATATTCTGACCAATATTCATTCTTCTGAGATTTTTATCTGTAGTTGAACTTTAAACCATTTTATTATTAATGGTTTATATGGAATGATGAAGAATATTTTATATTGTGCAGAGGTAGTTTATATAAATTACTCCACCGCCCCAACAACCAACTAGACATTCGAAGGCGTTTGAGGATGGCATTGGATACAGTATGCTCTCTTTTAGGGAGCGTCTGGATGTGCGTTTAACTAATTACTGTTGTTTTAAACTCCCATCATCATTTTAGAGTGTTTGGGTAAAGTGGTTATTGAGATAAATGTAAAATTACCTAACTATCCTTACTTTTAGCACTCTGAAGATGCGCATCCAGACAGCCCCCTTATTAACCTTTAATCTCATTGCTATGTTGATCCTCATTTTTAAATATTTTTCTCTATTATATAGAAAATTGTATAAGTGGTCCGTATGGTTTGTTCATTTTTCAAGTTTAGTCTCTAGATTTAAAAATTGCAAATTTAGGGGGTGTTTGGGATTGCTTGTTTTCATCAACTTATAAAATAACTTTTTAAAAAGGTAATAAGTTGTTTGTGATTGCTTATGCTGTGAGAGGATAAGTTGTCCTGACTTATAAACTTATGACAATAAGTCATAACGAGATAGAATAAGGAAACCCAAAGTCCAAACACGCACTTAGTACAAACATTTGTGAGAAGGTTTGCACGTTTAACGGGGTCTGAACGTTCAACCTTCTCACAAGTTCACAAATGTTTAAATAAAATTTGCAATTTTTAAGATTTGGGACTAAACATGCAAAATGGTCAAACCATAGGGAACATTTGTGGCAACTTTATAATAGCATTGCTTCTAATAACCTTATTATTGTTTTGTAACTGAAATTACAGGCACGTGGTATGAACTATTTGCACAATTGCACACCCGTTATTGTTCACCGCGATTTGAAGTCTCCAAATCTTCTTGTTGATAAGAATTGGGTTGTGAAGGTATCATACCAACTTTTTCTACACTAAAACTTATAACATAATTATGGCAGTTATTTTTTTATGTTCAGGTTTGTGATTTTGGGTTATCAAGAATGAAAAACAGCACCTTTCTTTCTTCAAGATCTACTGCAGGAACTGTATGCGTTATATTCATATGGCATCAAGAAAATAATTGATTTTATAAATAATTAGTGTGTCAAAAGTTGTTACCAAAGTAATATTATTAACTCAAACGAACGAACATGAGCACATGTCTCGTTTTTTAATTTATGTTCATTTCTTTAAATTCGTTTATGTTCGTTCGTTTACATTCATTTATGCATGTTAGTTTACTTATTTTTAAGTTTGTTCGTCTATATAAGAAAGGAACAAACTTAAACAGAGTTTTTTGCTCATTCAGTTTAATGAACATGACCATATGTCTCGGTCGTTCATTTTTGTTCATGAATGATCGTGCACGTTCATCTATGTTCATTTGTTTACGTTCATTTATGTTTGTTAGTTTACGTTTGTCTAAGTTCGTTCGTCTACGTTTGATTAATATGTTCATTTAAATTTTTAGGCCGATTACAGTTTGGTCTAGTTTTAATAACCTTTAGATCCTACACGTTTTTCACCTGTACTTAAAATCAGTTTTATCTCAGTTATGTTTGTTCATCTGCCCAGCTATCTTTGTTCGTTTACATTCGTGAACCATTTGATTATAGTGAACACAAACACGTTTGTTTTTTTTAACGAACTAACTCAAACAAGAAAACCCTGTTCGTTTAGTTCGTGTTCGATCGTTTGTTCAGGTCAATAACTGTTAAAATTTTCAGGCGGAGTGGATGGCTCCAGAAGTTCTAAGAAACGAACCATCGGATGAAAAGTTAGTATTTTGTTTTCTTACACAAAATGAAAACTATACGAGTTTCTTAATGACATAATAATGTAATATTAACATAATAATGTTTTGTAGGAGCGATGTTTATAGTTATGGTGTGGTTTTATGGGAGCTTTGCACAATGCAACAACCGTGGGGTGGATTAAACCCGATGCAAGTTGTTGGTGCGGTCGGGTTTCAACATCGCCGTCTTGAAATTCCAAATGACATGGACCCTGTCATTGCAGATATTATTACAAAATGCTGGCAAACGTTAGTCTTCGACCCCTATATATTCTTGTGTATCCAAAACCAAATGAGGGGTGAGATCCGGTACAAATAAAATTAACCTACTAAACATACAAATAACTAGTGTAATTACAGTTTTGAACAAGAGTAATTGTGTTATAAAAAATAAAATAGTGATAATAATTACTCTAGTTCAAAAGTTATAGAGCATCATCGTACTCAGTATATCCCACCAATAGCAATGCTATGGTAGGGTCTGAGGAGGGTAAGATGTAGACAGCCTTACCTCTATCCCATAGGGATAGAGAGGCTGCTTCCGGTGAGACCCCCGGCTCGATAGTAGTTTTGAATCAAGCCTTGGACATAAGACACATAACACTCAATCATCGGGACACCGACTGATTGGTGCATGTGCCCTTGTCTTTCGGCTATCAATGCCACCACATGATGCCTGATTAACCTTCCGCCACTTTTAACGTTATTTTCACGTGATTAGTAAAATAATGTCAAAATTAGTGCAATTTTACTTTTGCCCACCCAAGGGTTCACACATATATACATTATATGTGCGCACCGCAAGCAGGGCATAAAATATTACTCAAGTTATGTGTACACTTCTCACGATAAAAATCATTTGTATTTGATCCATACACTAATAATCTAATTCTTTTGGATAAAAACGATTTAGAAGGTTTTATGCATTTTAAATACATTCTCAAACCCGCATCTATTTTAGCTATGTTCTTTAATTTTACATGTTTGACCCTTTAGAGATAAAGATATCTACATAGTTACACATTGACTCCTCTAGTATCTAAAAATGTAGTTTTTATCTCTTTCTCTAAAAGTTTAACATGCCATTTAACTACACTCCTTACACATACAAGTAAGGATGTAAACGATAAAATAAGCCGAGCCGAATCCTAGCTGGTCCAGGCTCGATCTCAGCTCGTTTAAATTATGAGACCTCGAGCCGGCTTATTTAGAGCTCTATTTCTGATGCGCTCGTGAATAATTTTCAAGCTTGAGCTCCACTCGTTTGGAGCTCAGCTCGTGGGTAGTGTTTCAAGCTGGATCTCGACACTATGTTTATTTATTTTTCGTATAGATAGATAAATTGTTTTTTAGGATCAATGGATTTATATACATTGATGGTTATTTTTTACAGATAAATTAGTATAATTATTATTTACAACAAAATATATATTATATAGTTATCATTATCATAATATTATATATAATAGTTATTATTATAAAAATATATATTCAATATATTAAATAAAAACTTTATAAATAATAGGTTTGTTTAGGCTCCCGGGCCAGCTTGGGCTTGTTTACCAAACAAGCTTATTTTTAGTCTCAGGTTCAAGCACGTTTATGTTCGGCTTGATTCGAGCTTTTGACGAGCCGATCTTGAGTAGCTCACCAGCGGCTTGACTCGTTTACTTACTCCCTTATACACACACATGATATATGCTTATGTGACTAGTTTGTGAAATTTATGGTTATAAGAAAGACTGTTGACATAATATTCCTTTTTTCTATAGTGATCCAAAACTTCGGCCTACGTTTGCTGACATCATGGCCGCATTGAAGCCACTTCAGAAGGCGAATTCGATTTCTAAAACAGTCAAGAGCCAATTGGTTTCCATAATGTAGCTCACAGTTTGGGGATAATGAAAGTGGCTCAAGTTATTTGATCAATATGTGACACGGTGAAGTCATTTGTTTGGATACACAACATGTTTCAAATGATTCTGATTCTTCTGTCTAATGGTCATTTTAAGCCCGTTGATGCCACCATCTCAGTTTTCTGTTTCTATTTTTGTAACCTCAGTTTGGTTTTGTAAATTCATGTTGTATCATGGTCATAATATCACTTGTTTATAAACACTCACTGTGTGTTGGAAGTTGGAACCTAGAGTGCAACGGGAATCAAGATTTTGTGAAGATATTTCTTTCTTACAAGTATTGAAATTTGGTTAAAAAAACATATGTTTAGTTTTCCATATGGTTTGTTGTTAGGACTTGCGACCACTTTAGCTACTTTTTATGGATTTTGTCACTCATA
Source organism: Bidens hawaiensis (assembly GCF_021521415.1). Classification (NCBI taxonomy): domain Eukaryota; kingdom Viridiplantae; phylum Streptophyta; class Magnoliopsida; order Asterales; family Asteraceae; genus Bidens; species Bidens hawaiensis. Next base: position 127,694 of record NW_027495836.1, on the reverse strand, counting down.
CGAATCAGTCATTATTTTTATCCCTATAAAAGTTTGCAACCGAGTTACTTGATCGATCCGGTTGTCCACGCCACCCGCCAGTTAGCAGCTGTTCTTCAATACTAGACATTCACTTGTCCAAACATTTCTCATGCAAGGAATTCGCATGCGCATGCATGCTCCTGGCCCACCCACTTGCATGCATTATGTGAAAGGGACCATCGACTACGGTATCACCTTTACCTAGACGTGCAAAAAAAAACCGGTTCTGGACCTGAACCGGTGTACCCGACCCGGAACCTGTTCGAGTTCGTACCCGGTGTAACTAAACCCGGTTTGGGTATTTATATACCCGAATCTGTACCCGCTTCTACATATTATATCCCCAACCGGTTCGTACCCGGTTCCATTTTGGAACCGGTTCGGCGGTTCCTACCCGGAATAACCGGTTCCGCCGGGTATTTTACGTAAAACTCAGCTGCCGGTCAAAAACTAGCCGTTGGAACCGGTTTTTGAGAGAAAACTAGCCGTTGTAACCGGTTCCAACGATAATATAGCCGTTGAAACCAGTTTTTCTTGTCCAAAACCTTATATAAATTGTTTATTTACCCATTGTTTCACCACCAAACTCAAAAACAATCTAAAATACTTCTCGTTTCACAGACCCGACCATCCAACTCAAAAATATTATGGCAACCACCAAAAATACTAAGAACAAGGCTAACAAGAACGTTTGTATTGACCCGGTTCGTGCTATTGACGACCCACAAGTTGTTGGGGCCCTCGAACATAACCGCAACAAAGAAGTATGGAAGAATTTGGATTTGGTTCTCACTGCCGATGGTTATACTAAGGCTCGTTGCAAACTTTGTGAAACTTTTTTAAAGCACGATTTGAACTCGACTTTGAGAAAGCATATCGAGAAGCCGTTTTGCAAAACCTTGAAAGGCGTTCGCGCAACCGACCAAGTGGACTTGGGTAAAGATGGTACACTATTTCGTTACAACACGAACCAAGTTCAAGATAGAATGGTAAAGTTCGTTATTCAACGAGGTTTGCCGTTTAACCACTTTGACGACCCAGAGTTGACATCGATGATTCGAGAAACTCTACAACCGCGATACACACATGTAAGTCGTACTACCCTAAGATGTCATTGTATCAAGTTGTGGGAGTGTGCAAAAAAGAGTTAATCGAGTTTTTTCATACTTTAGAATCGATGGTGAGTTTAACTATCGATGTTTGGTTGGCACACACGGGTTACCCGAATCATACATATGTGTCACCGCTCATTGGTTGATCCGGTGACTTGGCAATTGATGAAACGCACCATCGCTTTTGAAAACTTCCCATACCCGCATAACGCCGAAAAATTGTTTGAATTGGTTGATGAGGTTACGACTTACAACTTGAAATATAAAATATTTTCGATTTCGTTTGACAACGCATCAAACAATACAAAGGCGGCCGAAAAATTTATCATAAAATATTCACCATTAGTTGTTGGGTTTTGCAAGAATTGTACAACATGTCTTCGACTTTTATGGGCTGTTTGGTAGCCTCTTAAAAGTCATTAAGACGCTACCTCTTAATGGCTCATAGCCTCTTAATGGTTAAGAGGTAGCCTTAAGTCTGAATGATTAAGAAGTAACCATTAAGAGTTAGACTCTTAACTATTTAGACTTAAGGCTACATCTTAACCATTAAGAGGTTATGAGTCATCAAGAGGTAACCTCTTAATGACTATTAAGAGGCTACCAAACAATTAGAGAGTTTGAGGTGAAGAACAAACTCTTCAAGGATATTGTTGCGGTAATGAATGAAAAGCTTTTAAAATATTTTGAAGACATACCGCCGGTCTTTACTTGTGCCGTTGCTTTAAACCCATATTGGAATGTTAACGGGGTTGAGACATTGATCGAGGAAATATTTGACAACATGGGCATGCACGAGATCGACCCGAAGTTGTCGACGGAAGCAAAGGAAAAATTTAACAAAAACCTTCAAGACCTTTATGACCATTATTTTCAAATTTATGGTCCAAGCGCGAGGTCGTCTTTTGTGAGGCAAACAACGACTAGTAGGCCGTGCAAGGACAAACTTATAAACTTGATGAATGCGGTTCGTGAATCGGCCTCTAGGAGGCAAAGAGGAAACACACCAACTAGTGAACTTGGTCGATATAGTGGAGCAAACTATGTTGAGGGCGCATCGGTTGATAAAATTCGCAATATTGATTTGTTGGCTTGGTGGAAACGAAAACAAAACGAATTTCCTATTCTATCCGCCAGGGCTCGTGACTTGCTTGGCGTACAAGCCTTAACGGTTGCTTCTGAATCGGTTATTTTATCAATGGTAAGAACAAAACTAACTCCCGAGTCTCTAGAGGGTTGCATTTGCCTAAAGGATCATTTGGATGCGGTGGATCGTGTACAACACAATGCAAACTTTGAAGACGTAATACCAATAGAGCGACCTATTCATGACGAGGAGGTGGAGGAAGGGCTTTCTTCCGGGAATTCGGGTGGTGAAGAAGACGAGGATGAAGACTAAGAAGACTTGTAATTTTTATTTGTTTTAGTAAAATAATTTGTAACACGATCAAATTCCAAGTAATATTTAGTTTTGCGTTGTTTATTAACTAGTTTTGCTTTGTTTATTACTAGTAATGTTTTATTTCTTATTAATCATGTTTTATTTTTTGTTACTTTTTCTATTGATTACAATAACGACGAACATTTTATTATATAAACAACACATATTACAAACATTATTAAAACATGACGATACTAAACATAACAACTTACAATAAAAAAAACAATGTCCGTCGTTTTAATCCAGCGTTCTACAACGATTAAGCGTTGTTACCGGCGGCGGTAGGTGCGTGAGTTGTAGAGCCGGACGGCTCTCCCGCTTCCGCTTTCTTGGGATCCAGACTTTTTTTCTCACGACAATACTTATTGGTATGACACACAAATCGTAATGAACTCAAACATCGGGGCATTGTGTTGTTTCGATCACCATAACAACGTCGTCGTTACTTGCCATTAAACCGTTTAAGTTAAGTTGTGATTTAAAGTGTGGTTCATAGTTTTGAAAGTGTTTTAACAAGTCCTACACAATACATAGCTATTTATAGTATGTGTGTAAGGTTTTTATAGTTAAAAAACCGGTTACAACGGTCAAAAACGACTATATAGCCGTTGGAACCGGTTCCTAACGGTCAAATTGTTTAAATTAAAAAAAAACCGGTGTACCCGGTTATTACGTAAAACCCGGGTCCGGTTCGTACCCTACCCGGTTCCACTAGGTTCCCATATTTCTCCATCGGGTCGGGTAGGTTCCTACCCGGTTCCTAACTGGAACCGGTTCCATTCTGTACCCGATGACAAAAAAACCGGTTCCTACCCGGTTCTGGGTTTTAACAAAACCCGATATTGTGCACCTCTACCTTTACCGGCTTTTTGCTGTTTTGAAGATGTTTTTGCATATTATAAACAAATATATTGAAGTCATAATTGTAAAACAAGTTTACCATCTGGCGTATGCTGATATGCGAGGTTGATGATAATTTGAACAAGTTTGTGAAGCTAAATATTTTCTTTTATAGGTTTCTAAGATGGTTTTTCACGTTGTTGATTATAAATTAGAACATTTTCTAGAAAATGATCATGGTTTGATTATTGATTGCTTGGTATTCTCTGAATCAACAACGAACACGTTTAGGATTTTATCCTCTTGTGTAAGAGACAAAAGGATTTTACTTTCAAATCAAAGAAAACAAACATTTCATGTTAAAACCCAAACATATTACTAGTCCTACAAATGAATCGAACAAACATGAAAGAAACATGTTTGTGTTCATTCATTTAACTTTCAGCGAACAAACAATTGAATACGAACAATAAATGAACATAAACAAACAATTGAACACGAACAATAAGCGAACAAACAACTGTAAGTTAACGAACATAAATAAACGAACAAAACATATGTTCATTTCGTTTATTTAAATAAGTGAATAAAAAAGTTGTTCGTTCCACCAAACAACTCACAAATGGTTAAATAAATGTTTGGTTATGTATACAGAGACGGAACCAAGAATTTTTTCTATCGGGGGTGGGGAGGGGGGGGGGGGGGGGGGATATCGATCGAGTAAAAAAAATAGTTCGGGTCAAAGAGGAGAAGATTGTCCAACCATTCTAGAGGCCTAGAACATAATGAATTTCGGAACACATGAATCATAAATTGGTCTTTTTACACACTCTTTAAAAGTTAAAATACATACTATTATATAGACAAAATAGCAAAAAAAAAATCCTTTATGTTTGATCTGAATTCACTAGGCGTCCTTTAGTAAAAGAAATAACAGAAGACATACTTTATGTTTCACATTGCTATCACGTTATGTCTTTTAGACCTAAACTAATTAATTTTTCTTATTAAATATAATAATGTGTTTTGCACATCTATTGTTCTTTTTATCATCATGTTTATTTAAAATACATTAGATTATATATCAAAAAGCAATATGTTGTCAGCCTCTAAAATGTTAGTATTCATGAAAAACTCAGTTGTTGACCACACACGTGTGTTAAGTGAACATAATCTGATTTTCCAGCCACACACACTCTACTCTCTCATTAGTCTTCAACTTCTCTGTTTCGTTGCTCTCTCTTTCGTTTCCGGGTTAGTCGGAACGCTTGGTGGTTCACTGGCCCTCACCGTGTTGTTGTATGAATTCTACATCTCCTGTGTATATATGTCTTTGCCGACTTCCGATTCGGAACCCTTGGCGGCGACGACAAGGACCTGTATCAGCTTTAAATTTTAATTTCAATTGCAGGTGTTCAAAATTACTTGCTGTGTATTTGTGGAACCAAGTAAAGGTATTTGTGGAACCAATATACGAGCTGATAGAAACATATTAAGTTGTTAACCTTCGTATAAAATTTAAATTTTAACTTTAATTGCAGATGTTTAAAATCATTATACTATTGTAGTGGTTTACTACTATTGCTGGTGGCCTATTGGTGCCGGGTTCCAAATCAGGTGGTGGTGGACGGTTGATGGCAACTACCTATTTGTCTGGTAGTTTACTACTCTGTGGCACCAGATTTTCTGTTGGCGGTTTCGTTTGTGAATGTATACAACGTTGACTGGACGGTCATTGTGCAGCTTACAACCTACTTTGAGTCGGCTTGGTTGATAAGCGCAATGATGATCATGTATCTGAAGCTATAGTGATTTTCGTCTATAGTCTATCGTTATTGTGTTCCGGTTCGTACCCCTTAGTGACGGTTGAGTCGTAACTGCTATGATGATCATGTATCTGAGCTCATGATTATTATCGCATATCGTTACCGGCTTGGATCTACTATTATGTTTATTGTCTTTTGTTTTTACTAATTTGTTTAATGCTTAGTTTTCATTTGATTTTACTGTTATTATGGGAACATTAATGTATTTTGAAGGAAGTTTGAGATTACTTTGCACCATGCTTTGTTGTCTATCGTTGTCGCGTTCCAATTCGAACCCTTAGTGACAAACGACTTGGTGTGGCTTCGCCAATTTTAGTCTATCGTTAACTGCTCAAAGTAACCTCCCCGGCAACGCGGGGTCACAAAACTTGTTTTGATTAAAATTCAAAAATGAAAAAACCCAGCATTCCTCTTTCTTTCTCAAAATAAAAAAATAACACTCAATCCCTCTTCTACCACCTATCCACCATCTTACTTCTCTCAAACAACCAACAACCACCACCACATTGCTGACGGCCGCCTGACCTAACGACCTCCACATCGACCCACATGCCGTTGACGAATCGAGCAACGGTGGCAATGTTTTGAAGCGGAAGGCGAAGAGAGGGACGGATATTGCGGTGGTGTATCCGGTGGCTTCGTGGACGGTGTCGTACTCTCACGGCAATGGCCGTTGATCTTGGTCAAAATGTTCTGCGAAATCAGCATTCACCCCCCCCCCCCCCCCCCCCCCCCCCCCGAGTTAGCTTAATGGGGTTTGTATCATTTTCCCCCAAATTGTTTTGACTTTTGTAATTATTAGGGCTTATAATATGTTGCTGAATACATATTGTTGTAATTTGATAGGGGCTTTGTGGCAAATCTGATTAACTAAAGAATTTGAATTATCAATTAGAAAACCAGAATAATATTACCTCCATCCAAAAACTCCAATTTAAGTAACAATTGATATGAAATTGAAGGGAATAAACATAGGAATTAGTTTGAGGAACTGAGAACGAAATAATAAGTTAACAAATTGAGATGGTATGAATATAAAAAGAGGTCGGTGTGCACCCAACATAGGTTAGAAGAGGGTTGAGGAAGGGTGATGGCGCATCGTCATCTAGGCGAAGCATTATCTGGAGTGGAAATTTTGGTGGTGGTAGTTTGTTTGGTGATGGTGGTGGATGGATTGTTGAAGAGATATATATATATAGAGAGAGGGGGGGGGGGGGGGGGAGGGAGGGAGTTATTGCTTTTTAATTTATGTATTCTTTTGGTTTTATTTATTACAAACTACTTTCATTTCATGTGGCACTTGCACATGATCATATTTAACAACGATCATGTCTAATAAAAAAAATTAACTGAGTTAATGTTAAATGACGTAACATAAAAGAGATTTGAAACAGTAAGTATGATTTATGCAATTTCTTTTATTTAAAGACGTCCATTAAAGAAACGCTTAAACTTAAAGGACGTCTTTTGCTATTATATATATATATATGGTCAAGTTATTATACAAAAGAAAACAAAAATGAAGATGAGAAAGATTTATAGCCACATAAAAAAAACCCCTAAAAAATAATTTAAAACAAATAAATAAAAAAAATCATAACTCAAAATTTAACAAAAAACGAAAAAAGTAAAAACACAAAAAATGTTTCCACCGTCTTTCTCGTTCTCATTAAAAAAAAACACAATGATAAGTGAAAAAAGTCATTGTGTCTTTTTGTTTATCATTGTGTTTTGTGTTTATTTTCGTCATTGATTGTGTCTTCTTTTTATATTGTGTTATATTACTAATCATTATGCTATATTTTATTCGGCATTGTATTATATTTTGCAATCAATTGTGTCTTTTTTAGTTATAGTTGTGTCTTTTGTTTATCTTTGTCATTGGGTCTTTGATCTCGGCATTGTGTCTATTCGTCATTTTTTTATTTTTCTTATTTTTTTATTTATTTTTTTGAAAGGGCATGATGCCGGAAACATTTTAGATTTTTAATTTTTTTTCGTTTTTTATTTATATTTTGAATTATGTTTTTTTTTTAATTTTTTTTTGAATTTATTTTTAAGGGGTTTTTGTGTGATCACAAATCCTTCTCACACTTCTCATTTTTGTCTCCATTGTTATTTTAATTTACCCTATATATATAAGGGAGAGTTAACGTACAATAATGCTTATCGTACATTACGTACGCGAGATTCTGCACCACCCGATCCTAGTTGCAATTAGAACTACGCGGTGCCAAAATTGTAATTAAAACAAAAAATACTTCTCGCACAACAGATCGTCATTTGCTTCAAGCCTTCAACCATAATCAAATCATCCATAAAACTAAACAAAATCAAAATCAAAATCGATAATCCATTATCGTTATAGTTTAATAATCTTCAAATTGATAAAAATTGATGATTTAATAATGTGTAAAAGGCTTTAGAATCATCAATCGATTATGAAAATTACAGAATAATACACTTAATTGAGCTACGATTAGGGTTCAAATGTTAAACCTTTAAACATTCAGCTTTAAAAGTTTAAACGTTCAAGCCAAAATCCCAACCTTTTAGAAGTTATAAAAAATAGTTTAGAAGTTCTAAACAAAAAGTTTAGAAGTTCAGAACTTCTAAACTTTTTGTACTGAAGTTCTTAGTTTTGAACACCCAGAAACACAAACCCTTAAACGTTCAAGCCAAAATCTTTAAACGTTCAACATGATTAAACGAACAGAGTCGTCAATCAAAACCATAAAATGCCATTAAATTAATATGTTCAACTAATACGTTCAAAAATTAGACATATCAGACTTTTTTTCTGGTTGAAGGTTTTTAATTAGGTCCTTCTTGACTTCTTCTAAGTACTTCTGAATAATTTCATCTTTTGATAATTGATCATTTGATAGTTGAATCTTCTTGACAATTTGTCTGAATGGACTAGGAGCCTCTTTCTGTTGTTTCAAACGTATTTGTTCTTCATATTCTTCAATTGTAGACTTTATTAAGTCTATCGTTTCTTGGCCTTCAATATTACCTTGATCATCCATTTTATTCATTTTCTTCCAGAACTTTGTATAAAAAGTCCTTCTTAAACATGGGATATTTTGTTGGGTATAACCAACTTCTGGAGACCACTTCCAGATCCAAGGGATTCCAAACTGAGTGAAATAATGCAATGAAGATATTCCTTCAATATTTATATTATTATACTCCATTTCTATTAGAGTTGGAGAAACTTCAGACCATTTCTGAAAAAATCCTTTATAAGGTTCAGGTAGAATTTTTATAGCTGGACCATATGACATCCACCATTTATTAAACCAATTTGGAATATCCAAGTTATAAACTTGTGGACATATTTTAAAGAACCAAGAATGCTTCTTCTTTGAATTTTCATATAAAAAGGCTTTATTAAATGCCTCTATATAATCCCAATAATTAAATTTTAATGGTGCCCTAGATTCAGGGTGATAAACTTCTCTCTCTTTAAGAGGAGATGTTTCCCGTGTCTCAACGGATATTATCTGTTTAATTATTACTTTGCTGAAATTGTGAATCTGGGTATTACCCGAATTATAAGTGTAATCTCACAAGATTCTGTGGATCGTAGAATCGTCTCATAATATAATCTGGGTTTATAAGATCCTGCAGGATATGATCCTGTATCCATATATTTTTGGATTAAAATCCATGGTTGATCTTTATATTTAAGATCTTTAAATTCTAGGAGCAATATTATCTCCTTGTATGGAGTCTGATTATATGCTCCATTATCTGGGTCTTCTGTAGTAATATTCACATATGAGGGTTTATTAGCCTCTTTTCTGGAGTTTTTCCATGAAAGGAATTCTTCTAATAAAGAATCCTGGTTTTCATTACTTCCAGTATTACTAGAAGTGGTTGCAATATTTGCGATATTAGCAGCTATTAGCCTTTGTTGCCCAATTTCCGCAATTACTCTGCTATTATTTTGACTAGCTCTCCCTCTTCCTCTATTAGAGGAATGAAAATAATTTCCTCTTTCACGAGGATACATACCTGAAATAAAATATAAGTTATCCACAAGAAATTATTTTCTTGTTTTACTTTAGAATCTCAATTCGATCCTTGTAGCAGTTATATTGCTGCCATTCGTAATTTAAAAGAAATTGTTTTTGGTGAGATGATAATGAAAAATCCATGTTTAAATTATGGATATGAAAAGCATGCATTGTGCTCATTTGATTATAAAAATTGATTCTTCTATCTATTGATGAAATAATTAATCTCAGGGGTCCCTTATACACCATTATTCCTGTAGAATAGGGTTAAGATATTCTCTTGTTAAATAATCAGGTAAACTATTATCAGTACCTTTTTTATATATTATGTCGAAATCAAATGGTGCTAAATTAGACTGCCATCTTGCAAACATTTGTTTGGAGACATCATGTTTAAAATCTTTATTAAACATATATTTAGCAGCTTGACAATCAGTTTTTATAATAAATTTTTGATTATATAAATCGTCTTGGAATTTCAAAACGCATTTGACTATAGCTAAGATTTCTTTAGCAATAGTAGCATAATTCTTCTGACTTTTATTCCATTTTCCTGAATGGAATCTAACAAGAAATTCTTTCTTATCAATTGGAGATATTTGTTTTAATATGCCACCGTAACCTATTTCACCGGCATCTGTTTCAACAACTTTTTCCCATTCTGGGTTAGCTAACATTAAACATGGTAGGTTTTTTACTTGATGTTTAATTTTTTGGACTGCCTTAGTATGATATTTAGTCCAAGGAGGAGGATTATTTTTTAATCTATCATATAAGATAGCAGTATCATCTGCTAGACCCTGATAATAAGGAGAAATATAATTCAAGCTTCCTAAAAATCTTTGTAATTGGGTTTTATCAATTATTTCATCTGGAAATTTTGAAGCAAATTCTATACTTCTGTTAATAGGAATTATATTTCCTTTTTCAATATTGTGTCCTAAAAACCTTATATTAGTTTGAAATAAAACCATCTTGGGTCTACTTATAACCAAACCATTTTTGATTATTATATTCTTAAATATTTCTAAATGTTTAAAATGTGTTTCAATATTTGTTGAAAATACTAAGATATCATCAATATATACGATGATAAAATCACTATAAGGAATGAATATATCATTCATAATATTTTGAAATTCACTAGGAGCATTTTTTAATCCAAATGGCATTACGTTCCATTCATAATGTCCTATTGGAACCGTGAAAGCAGTTTTATACCTGTCCTTTTCTTCTATTTGGATTTGCCAGTATCCTGATTTTAAATCAAATTTTGAAAAGATTACAGCATTATGTAATCTATCCAATAAATCTTTTTTATTTGGAATAGGGTATCTAATCCATTTTAAAACTTTATTCAATGGTTTATAATTTATTACTAACCTTGGAATTCCTCTTTCCTGTTCAGAATGTTTATTTACATAAAAAGCTGTGCAGGACCAAGGAGATTTAGAGGATCTAATAATACTTTTCTCAATTAAGGTTTTTATTTCTTTTTTGCATAATTGTAAATATTCAGAATTCATTTGACATGGTCTCGCTTTCGTAGGTATTTGGCTTTCCTTGAAGTCTTCTTCATAAGGAAGAGAAACAATATGTTTCTTTCTATCCCAAAAAGCATTAGGATGGTCATTACATATTTGTACAGAGAATTGATGTTGGACTAAATTTATTTTTTCCTGTAATTTAGGATTTTTTAGCTTTTCTTCTATTGTAATGTAATTTACTTCTTGTTTAAGAAAGTTTATTTGATTCTCTTTTGCTTGTAACAAAGATTCTTTTACATTATTTATGAACCTTGTGATTGGTTCAGAAACAAAATTAAAAATTACCTGTTTCCCCTCATATGTTCAAACAATTGAATTTTTATCCACCCTTTGTAGAGGAAGAATTTGATTTAAAAAAGGTGTTCCAAGTATAATCTGATTAGTAAGGTTTTTGACTTAAATAAAGCTATTAGCTATACACATCTTATTATTGCAAATATAAGCTTTAGGCAGTTTATAATTAATTTGTAAAGGTTCACCATGAGTTGTTTTCTGAAAATATTTTGTTGGTATAATACCTTCTTGGATACAATTCAAATCTGCTCCGCTATCAACTAGAGCAATCAAATCTTTTGTGAAATCATTGTTTATTAACAGTTTAATTTTTATATGCCATTTTTGTGACGTTATCCTTTCAATAACAGACAAGAAATTTTCTTCTTGTTCAATACTATTGTCAATGGACTTTCCTTTTTCTATTCTTGTTAATCTTTCTCCAAGATATTCATTATTCTAATTTAAATTTTTTCTTAATTCTTCAATACTAACTGGTTTATTAACCTTATATTTTTGATTTAGTTGATTCTTAACTTCCATTAAAGTATATGGTTGAAAATCTTGAGAAATTTTCTCATCAGATGTTTCTCCCTGATTTTCTTTTATTATTTGAGAAATTATTCTCTCTCTTATTTCAGAATCTTTTATAACTTTAAGAAGATCCAGTATATTATTAGAAATAACATTTATTTCCATATCTTGAAATTGAGCAATAAGTTGATAGAGATTTTCTTTTTCTTTATCAAAAGAGTTTAAACATTGTTCACCATTTCTGCAAGGAATACATTCCTCATCTGATGATGTTAAACTTTCATTTTCTAAAATATGAATATTATTCATTTCAATAGATGAAAATTCTTGAGATTCAGAATCAGATTCAGAATTTATCAAAATATTTGATAAAGATTCTTTCAACTTTTCATCTGTTAAATTATTAATTTTTCTTTTTACCCAGCAAGCTTTTTCGTTGTGTCCAGGACGACCACATTTTTTACATATAATAAAAGGTCTATTAGGTTTAAAATCTCTTTTCCTCTTAAATTTTCTATCTTCTTTTCTTTGTTCTTTCTTTTGTTTTCTTTTGTAAACTTTATTAGCTCTTTGTGATTTGAAAACCTTTTTATTCTTAGGATCATGGATTTCTTCCATTCCAAATTGTGAACAAAATTGTCCTAACTGTCTCTTTTCATTAAGAGAGTGTTTCTTAATTTGTTGATTTAATTTTATTTCATTACATAAAGATAATCCTTCCTGGATACAAGTACCTATTAACTTGCCATAAGTATAATTTTCATAATTTATGTTAACTTCCCCTTTTCTAAGAGCCTTTCTAATTCTCTCAGCAAATAAAGGAGGCAAACCATCTATGAATTTGGATTTCCAATGAGTAATATTGGACTCTGGGAGTTCCATAACTCTGCTTAAAAAAGTATCTTTATACCACCTAAAAGATGTAAGAGTTCTACATCTAAGGTTTTGTAAAAGAGTTCTGATATTTTCTGAATTATCAGACCATCTTCCTGTGAAATGTTCAATTATATTAATTACTAATGTGTAGACAGCATTTGGCTTTTGGACATTATCTTCTTCCTTAACTGCATTTAGTATGACTTCTCTATCATGTTGAGATAAATAATTATCTTACCAACCTTTTAATTGACCTGTAAACCCAACTACTATCATTCTAGCTATGTTTGTATCATTATTGCCATTATTTCTACAAATTGTACTATACATCATCATTCTATGGACAACATTATAAATTTGTCTTTCTGTATGACCATCAATATTCCATTCGTAAATATTTTTTCCATGATAGGAATTATTAACAACATATTCTTGTTCTTCTATTAGTACGTCTTGGGGAGTTGGTCTAGGATAATAATATAATCTTTGAGTAGGTTTTTCAGCAAACTTTTGGAGTTTATTAATCTCTTCATTTATCTTTTGTTGATAATTATTATTATCTATAGATTCCGCAAATTCTTCTGATAATGTATTAATATGTAAAGATTGGAATTTTTCTCCAAGATTTTTTAACTTATCATCAAGTAATTTTGAAATCTCTTTGTTAGATTTTAATTTAAAATCTTTTACCTCTGGAGGAGGCTGAATAGATGGTGTAGCCATAATTTCTTCATCCTTATTTTTATCTTTATTTAAAGAATGTTTTATAAGTTCATTTATTGTGTTATTTAAAGCACCTAATTGTTCTCCTATAACAACCAAACATATATTGGTATAATTATTTTGTCTGAAAAGATTGTTAATATGCATAATTGTTATGGGCAATGTATCATCCTCAAGTAATTTTTGAAAAGCTTGGTAATATCTTACCTCATTATCTCTTTCTAATTTAAAAGGTAATTGTGGAGGGAAATTTGTTTTTTGGATTTGACCATTTATATTATATTCTCTTTGTATAACTGAAATCATATTATTTGTATATTTGTTCAAAAACCATGGAACAAACGGAATAATATTATTCTGTTCTTCTCGTTCATCATAAAATTCTTTTTGAAAGAATTCAAAATCTTGACTTTCAAAATTTTTAAAGAACCATTTTCTAAACGATTCCCATTTGGTTAATTTAAATTCTTCACAAATTTGTTTTCTTGCCAAAGAACCTTGGCTAAAATCTATTTTCTTTCCAGAATCCATTAAATTGAGAAATTCATTTCAGACTCAGTTAATTCTGGGTCTTGAGGCTTAAATATTCCTCTAACTATATTATCAGAATTTATTCTTAATTCCTCTATTTTCCTGTCAGGAATTTCTTCTCTGATTTGAGAAGTAGAAGCTCTAGATGGACTTCTAACAGTATATTCAAAAGGGGATATATGTTGAGACGAAGCTTTCGAAGACAAAGATCTAGTTATTCTAGGATTTATTTTTTCAAATTGTATTTGGATAGATCCTTCATTTGTTTGTATTATTTCTAATGGATTATTATCTACATACTGTTGTGAAGGAGTACAATTATTAATTACCCAATTTTCTGGAAAATTTATTTCTTCCCATTTTATTTTTCTTCTGGTTGTAATATTAGATTTTCCAAAATTAGTTTCTATAACTATTGTTTCATTTAATGGTTTATCAACCATCCTACAATGGGGATTCAAAGTAAATAACGGTTTGTAATATATTCTATAGCAAATACACATCACTTCTGACCCTGGAGCATAATTATATCCATGGGTTTTGACATTTAAAGTGAGAGCATCTGTAATATTAACATCAGATAGTGATAATTGTAGATTAGGATATACGTTAAAATAGACTGGACCATGTGCCAGGCTAGATTGAATTATTCCTACTAGGGATTGTTTCCAGTTTAAATTTCTACCATCCCTTAAAGCTGCAATGAAGCTTTCTGGTAACCCTTCAAGGGTCAGTGGTTTGAAAGCAATTTGAACCAAACCTATATGTATAAATTTATATTTATCTTTTTTATATTTTTCTAAATCTCTGTTATTAAGGAGTTTTATTATCATATCTTCTTTATTAAGAGAAATTCAAAATTTTTAAAGAACCATTTTCTAAACGATTCCCATTTGGTTAATTTAAATTCTTCACAAATTTGTTTTCTTGCCAAAGAACCTTGGCTAAAATCTATTTTCTTTCCAGAATCCATTAAATTGAGAAATTCATTTCAGACTCAGTTAATTCTGGGTCTTGAGGCTTAAACATTCCTCTAACTATATTATCAGAATTTATTCTTAATTCCTCTATTTTCCTGTCAGGAATTTCTTCTCTGATTTGAGAAGTAGAAGCTCTAGATGGACTTCTAACAGTATATTCAAAAGGGGATATATGTTGAGACGAAGCTTTCGAAGACAAAGATCTAGTTATTCTAGGATTTATTTTTTCAAATTGTATTTGGATAGATCCTTCATTTGTTTGTATTATTTCTAATGGATTATTATCTACATACAGTTGTGAAGGAGTACAATTATTAATTACCCAATTTTCTGGAAAATTTATTTCTTCCCATTTTATTTTTCTTCTGGTTGTAATATTAGATTTTCCAAAATTAGTTTCTATAACTATTGTTTCATTTAATGGTTTATCAACCATCCGACAATGGGGATTCAAAGTAAATAACGGTTTGTAATATATTCTATAGCAAATACACATCACTTATGACCCTGGAGCATAATTATATCCATGGGTTTTGACATTTAAAGTGAGAGCATCTGTAATATTAACATCAGATAGTGATAATTGTAGATTAGGATATACGTTAAAATAGACTGGACCATGTGCCAGGCTAGATTGAATTATTCCTACTAGGGATTGTTTCCAGTTTAAATTTCTACCATCCCTTAAAGCTGCAATGAAGCTTTCTGGTAACCCTTCAAGGGTCAGTGGTTTGAAAGCAATTTGAACCAAACCTATATGTATAAATTTATATTTATCTTTTTTATATTTTTCTAAATCTCTGTTATTAAGGAGTTTTATTATCATATCTTCTTTATTAAGAGAAATTCAAAATTTTTAAAGAAACATTTTCTAAACGATTCCCATTTGGTTAATTTAAATTCTTCACAAATTTGTTTTCTTGCCAAAGAACCTTGGCTAAAATCTATTTTCTTTCCAGAATCCATTAAATTGAGAAATTCATTTCAGACTCAGTTAATTCTGGGTCTTGAGGCTTAAACATTCCTCTAACTATATTATCAGAATTTATTCTTAATTCCTCTATTTTCCTGTCAGGAATTTCTTCTCTGATTTGAGAAGTAGAAGCTCTAGATGGACTTCTAACAGTATATTCAAAAGGGGATATATGTTGAGACGAAGCTTTCGAAGACAAAGATCTAGTTATTCTAGGATTTATTTTTTCAAATTGTATTTGGATAGATCCTTCATTTGTTTGTATTATTTCTAATGGATTATTATCTACATACAGTTGTGAAGGAGTACAATTATTAATTACCCAATTTTCTGGAAAATTTATTTCTTCCCATTTTATTTTTCTTCTGGTTGTAATATTAGATTTTCCAAAATTAGTTTCTATAACTATTGTTTCATTTAATGGTTTATCAACCATCCTACAATGGGGATTCAAAGTAAATAACGGTTTGTAATATATTCTATAGCAAATACACATCACTTCTGACCCTGGAGCATAATTATATCCATGGGTTTTGACATTTAAAGTGAGAGCATCTGTAATATTAACATCAGATAGTGATAATTGTAGATTAGGATATACGTTAAAATAGACTGGACCATGTGCCAGGCTAGATTGAATTATTCCTACTAGGGATTGTTTCCAGTTTAAATTTCTACCACCCCTTAAAGCTGCAATGAAGCTTTCTGGTAACCCTTCAAGGGTCAGTGGTTTGAAAGCAATTTGAACCAAACCTATATGTATAAATTTATATTTATCTTTTTTATATTTTTCTAAATCTCTGTTATTAAGGAGTTTTATTATCATATCTTCTTTATTAAGAGAAATCGTTTCTTCAGTAGTTTTTACTACCTGTTTTAAACCAATTCTTTCAAATGTTCCTAGTTTATAAACTAGTTTATAATCAACCTTTGGAATTGTCCATTTATTTAATAAATCTAAATTATGAGGGATATCATACTCTTCCTCAATACTGTTTTTAACAGTATCTTTATATTTTAGGATATTCATAAATTTATTTTCAAGTGTTGAATTTCCCCAATGATACCAGTTAACCACCTGTAACATCCCGAAATTTCCAGGTAATATTAATTATATTACTTAATATTAGAGAGAAAGTTTACCCGGGTTATTAGGAAATAAATAATAGAGTAGGAGTTGGTATGAGTCGGGCTAGTGTTGGATTAATTGAGATGGGTTAAATGAGAATGGGCCTCGGGTCCGTGGGCTTAGAGGGATATAAATATCCCATCCCAAACCCAATCTTTCATTTCCATCTTCTTTCTTCGCACACTCAAAACACACATTCTAACCGATCAAGATTCGAAGCCGAGACCCGAGATTTTGTTGTTAGATCTGAGTTGTTAAGGTAAGAACATATCCAACAAAGCTAATATTACTGAAAATGGTTAGGATTGGATGGGTTAAACCGGACCCGAAACCAAACTGCCCAAATCGGACCCCTAAAACGTCGATTTTAGGCCGATTTGATGGTTAGGGTTTGTAGGCGCCGATCATACGATTCCGTGGGTACCAAAATCGAGTTATTTGGCTAAGAAACGAAGGAGTTATGGGCAAACAGATCTGCAGCGCGACAACTTCGCCTGCAAGATTAAGTTCGCTTGATGAACTTCGCCTTCAAGCGTAACTTCGCCTTCAAGCGTAACTTCGCCTACGGCCAAGTTCGCCTAAGGATAACTTCGCCTACGGCCAAGTTCGCCTAAGGATAACTTCGCCTGAAGCCAAGTTCGCCTAAGGATAACTTCGCCTGAAGCCAAGTTCGCCTAAGGTTTAACTTCGCCTGAAGCCAAGTTCGCCTAAGGTTTAACTTCGCCTGAAGCCAAGTTCGCCTAAGGTTTAACTTCGCCTGAAGCCAAGTTCGCCTAAGGTTTAACTTCGCCTGAAGCCAAGTTCGCCTAAGGTTTAACTTCGCCTGAAGCCAAGTTCGCCTAAGGTTTAACTTCGCCTGAAGCCAAGTTCGCCTAAGGTTTAACTTCGCCTGAAGCCAAGTTCGCCTAAGGTTTAACTTCGCCTGAAGCTAAGTTCGCCCGAAGGGTTAACTTCGCCTAAAGCCAAGTTTGATTAGAAAATAAATTATAAAGCGATAAGTTAAAGTAAGCTAATACTAGGCCACCAGATTAGGTCAGGCGAGTATTGATACGTGTAACTTGTACAGTTAGCCGAGCTCAGTTAAAGAGGGGATTTACAGCTACCAGAGAAAGAAGCAGAATTCAGGTGAGTTTCTAGCCCCATTCCTTGTTATGTTTTCGGGGCTGTGTGCATACTCGATGTGTTGTTAATACATTTATCCTAAGTGATAAGTGTATGTCATATGTGATATGTGTGATAGATTTGAATGATTGTTTGTCGGTACGCGAACGATCTTCGGATATTGCGCGTACCGTCAGGTTAAAAATAAAGGTACGAATATTATATATCGTAGATGTATGAATATTTCAAATGAATACTTGTCGGGGCGTGAACGATCTTCGGATATTGCACGTACTGTCAAGTTGTAACGTTATAAATATGGTAAGTATGATATGTATGTTTATGTGTATGAACGTAATAAAGTTAATAAAAGAAGGAAATGACGGTTGTATGGTTGTATGGTTACGAAAAGGGTACCGAGCCCTAATAATACTCGAGGTATGATGTATGGTTGTATGGTAACGAAGAGGGAATCGAACCCTACTAATATTCGAAAACCAAGGGACCAGACCCTTATAATATCTGTGATGTTAGGGACCAGACCCTTATAATATCTGTGATGTTAGGGACCAGACCCTCATAATATCTGTGATGTTAGGGACCAGACCCTCATAATATCTGTGATGTTAGGGACCAGACCCTTATAATATCTGTGATGTTAGGGACCAGACCCTTATAATATCTGTGATGTTAGGGACCAGACTCTTATAATATCTGTGATGTTAGGGACCAGACCCTTACAATATCTGTGAGGATAGGGACCAGACCCTCATAATATCTGTGATGTTAGGGACCAGACCCTTATAATATCTGTGATGTTAGGGACCAGACCCTTATAATATCTGTGAGGTTATAGGGCGAAAGGCTCTTTAAAACGTATGATTATGAATGTAAAGAAAGTATGTAAGTAAGAAAGAAAGTATGTAAGTAAGAATGAAGATATGAGTACTTATGTGTGTATGAAAGAAAGTTATGAGGTTAAGTACGTATGTATGTAATAAGGTATTGTATGGTATTGTATGATTAACTAGAACTCACTCAGCGTAGCTGACTTTTAGTATGCACGCAGGTGAGTAGGATGAGACAGCTGGCTTGAGTGGAGGACACATGGCAGAAGACTAAAGCCTGGCATCTGAAGATCTGATATGCTTTTATAAGTTATGTTTTGATTTTGAAAGACAAGAGGAATGTTTTAAGACATGATTATGAATTGATATGTAATGTTTTATGAAAGTTTTATATTCCGCGTAAAGTTTTTAATTAACTCTGATATTTAGAACTGTGTTTATGAGTAAATCCAACACGAAAGTAGGGTTACCGGTAACGGGGCCTTACAAGTTGGTATCAGAGCAAAGTTCAAGAGATTTAAGCATCCTACATGCTTAGACTTGAACAGAGAATGGGATTTAAGTAAGAAAAGAAAGAAGATGCCAGTTCAAGAATGCCATGTGTCGCTCAAGCAAGATCAGTAAAGGTGAAAGGTATGATTAAATGATATATGTTAATAAGAAAGAAAAGATATGAGAATGGTACGGATAGGAATAATTGATTGTTTGAATTGACTAACTGCTTAAGTAGAACCAGCACAAATAGACTCATAAAGGGAAGTATATAGGACACGGAAAGCAATGTGACCAGCTAGTCACAGCTGGCCACTGTTATTACCTGTTAGCCTTGCTATCCTTGTACTAGATAGTTCCTTGAGTGATGATGTTTGTGTTTTCCCTTAGAATACTAATGGCTGGAGCAAAAAGGTTTGTTGGTAAGGGAGGTCACACTGGACGTCCTCTTGGAATACGCGTTGTCCGAGAACCTTCTGAAGAACTAGTTACTACCACAAAAAAGGATAAAAGTGAAACTTTGCAAGGACCAAGCAGCAATGAAGGGTATCAGCTGGATCCTGTTACTCAATTTGCCATTTCTTACGCTGTAGCTGCTGCAGAGAAGAAATTTCGTACTGACAAGTCTGCCGAAAACCATGCAAGGGCCACTGAGAAGGCAGGAGGAGACGGAAAGAAGGGTGATGATGAAAAGGGAGGAGCGAAAGGAACCAAAGGATCTGTAGATGTCGTGGAGTATGCGGGGAAGAAGATACCAAAGGTCGCGGGAAGGGAAACATGCAAAGTGTGCGGGAAGATGCACCTAGGAGAATGCAAGGCTGGTCCAAATCAGTGCTACCGATGTGGGAAGAAGGGACACATAACTCGTGATTGCACCGAGGACCAGAAATGTTATAAGTGTGGTAAGTCGGGTCACTTAGCTAGGGATTGTGGGGGAGCAAGAACGGTGGGGGAAAAGAAGAAAAAGAACCCAACTCCAGAACCAGAGGAAGCCGATGAGGTGGATCCACGCAAAAATAAGGCAAGGCAAGAGGGGTTCACTGCTTGTGAAAAATGTGGGAAGAGACACCCCGGAGAGTGCAGAAAGGGATTAGGTGTTTGCTACAGGTGTGGAAGAGCAGGACATTCCTCTGGGGAATGTGATGATTACCATAGGTGTCACAACTGTGGAGGACGTGGGCACCTAGCAAGGGATTGCAAGAAGCCAAAGGAAGGACATGAAGGAGAAAAGAAGGAGAAGAAATGGGCTACCTCTGCTAAGCGGTCTGGCGAGATGGTGACAACAACTGATGAGAGGAAGGCTAAGGTTGGGAACAAGGATGCGTGTAAGACATGTGGGCGAGTGCACCAGGGAGAATGTAAGACTGGGACAGACAGGTGCTATCGGTGTGGAAAGAGTGGGCATTATTCTCGAGAATGCCCTGATCGTCCAAAGTGCTTCAATTGCGGAAAAGCTGACCACATGGCTAGGGATTGCAAGGAATCAGGGGCGGAAGGTGCGAAAGGGTGAAGACTTGGGGAAACTGCAGAGAGGGACGCTTGATGAAGGAATAATTGCTTATGCAATGGTGTTATTAAGTTGCTTTTGCTTAAGGACTTGTTGTGTGTTAAGGTTTAAAACTTATGGTTATCAGTAACGTGTAATATATATATTGAGTTTGGTTATGAATGATTATTATGTTGTGATGAAAGGTTGTTTTAGACAATAGTGTTAAAAGTACTAATCAAAGCCCTTGGAGGTATGAGATGAGTTGTGGTACATCGAGGGTCTCATGGACAAGCTACCTTAAATAGCTAAAACGCATGACCACTATTCGATGACTGTAAAGTCAGAAGTAAGAAGGATAACTCAGAAAGCGAAGGCGATTCGATAAAGCGTGTAAATATAAGAAGTTTTCCTTTTATAGGGAATAAGTTAGGTTTCGGGGACGAAACCTCTTTAAGGAGGGAAGACTTGTAACATCCCGAAATTTCCAGGTAATATTAATTATATTACTTAATATTAGAGAGAAAGTTTACCCGGGTTATTAGGAAATAAATAATAGAGTAGGAGTTGGTATGAGTCGGGCTAGTGTTGGATTAATTGAGATGGGTTAAATGAGAATGGGCCTCGGGTCCGTGGGCTTAGAGGGATATAAATATCCCATCCCAAACCCAATCTTTCATTTCCACCTTCTTTCTTCGCACACTCAAAACACACATTCTAACCGATCAAGATTCGAAGCCGAGACCCGAGATTTTGTTGTTAGATCTGAGTTGTTAAGGTAAGAACATATCCAACAAAGCTAATATTACTGAAAATGGTTAGGATTGGATGGGTTAAACCGGACCCGAAACCAAACTGCCCAAATCGGACCCCTAAAACGTCGATTTTAGGCCGATTTGATGGTTAGGGTTTGTAGGCGCCGATCATACGATTCCGTGGGTACCAAAATCGAGTTATTTGGCTAAGAAACGAAGGAGTTATGGGCAAACAGATCTGCAGCGCGACAACTTCGCCTGCAAGATTAAGTTCGCTTGATGAACTTCGCCTTCAAGCGTAACTTCGCCTTCAAGCGTAACTTCGCCTACGGCCAAGTTCGCCTAAGGATAACTTCGCCTACGGCCAAGTTCGCCTAAGGATAACTTCGCCTGAAGCCAAGTTCGCCTAAGGATAACTTCGCCTGAAGCCAAGTTCGCCTAAGGTTTAACTTCGCCTGAAGCCAAGTTCGCCTAAGGTTTAACTTCGCCTGAAGCCAAGTTCGCCTAAGGTTTAACTTCGCCTGAAGCCAAGTTCGCCTAAGGTTTAACTTCGCCTGAAGCCAAGTTCGCCTAAGGTTTAACTTCGCCTGAAGCCAAGTTCGCCTAAGGTTTAACTTCGCCTGAAGCCAAGTTCGCCTAAGGTTTAACTTCGCCTGAAGCCAAGTTCGCCTAAGGTTTAACTTCGCCTGAAGCTAAGTTCGCCCGAAGGGTTAACTTCGCCTAAAGCCAAGTTTGATTAGAAAATAAATTATAAAGCGATAAGTTAAAGTAAGCTAATACTAGGCCACCAGATTAGGTCAGGCGAGTATTGATACGTGTAACTTGTACAGTTAGCCGAGCTCAGTTAAAGAGGGGATTTACAGCTACCAGAGAAAGAAGCAGAATTCAGGTGAGTTTCTAGCCCCATTCCTTGTTATGTTTTCGGGGCTGTGTGCATACTCGATGTGTTGTTAATACATTTATCCTAAGTGATAAGTGTATGTCATATGTGATATGTGTGATAGATTTGAATGATTGTTTGTCGGTACGCGAACGATCTTCGGATATTGCGCGTACCGTCAGGTTAAAAATAAAGGTACGAATATTATATATCGTAGATGTATGAATATTTCAAATGAATACTTGTCGGGGCGTGAACGATCTTCGGATATTGCACGTACTGTCAAGTTGTAACGTTATAAATATGGTAAGTATGATATGTATGTTTATGTGTATGAACGTAATAAAGTTAATAAAAGAAGGAAATGACGGTTGTATGGTTGTATGGTTACGAAAAGGGTACCGAGCCCTAATAATACTCGAGGTATGATGTATGGTTGTATGGTAACGAAGAGGGAATCGAACCCTACTAATATTCGAAAACCAAGGGACCAGACCCTTATAATATCTGTGATGTTAGGGACCAGACCCTTATAATATCTGTGATGTTAGGGACCAGACCCTCATAATATCTGTGATGTTAGGGACCAGACCCTCATAATATCTGTGATGTTAGGGACCAGACCCTTATAATATCTGTGATGTTAGGGACCAGACCCTTATAATATCTGTGATGTTAGGGACCAGACTCTTATAATATCTGTGATGTTAGGGACCAGACCCTTACAATATCTGTGAGGATAGGGACCAGACCCTCATAATATCTGTGATGTTAGGGACCAGACCCTTATAATATCTGTGATGTTAGGGACCAGACCCTTATAATATCTGTGAGGTTATAGGGCGAAAGGCTCTTTAAAACGTATGATTATGAATGTAAAGAAAGTATGTAAGTAAGAAAGAAAGTATCTAAGTAAGAATGAAGATATGAGTACTTATGTGTGTATGAAAGAAAGTTATGAGGTTAAGTACGTATGTATGTAATAAGGTATTGTATGGTATTGTATGATTAACTAGAACTCACTCAGTGTAGCTGACTTTTAGTATGCACGCAGGTGAGTAGGATGAGACAGCTGGCTTGAGTGGAGGACACATGGCAGAAGACTAAAGCCTGGCATCTGAAGATCTGATATGCTTTTATAAGTTATGTTTTGATTTTGAAAGACAAGAGGAATGTTTTAAGACATGATTATGAATTGATATGTAATGTTTTATGAAAGTTTTATATTCCGCGTAAAGTTTTTAATTAACTCTGATATTTAGAACTGTGTTTATGAGTAAATCCAACACGAAAGTAGGGTTACCGGTAACGGGGCCTTACACCACCATGGCTATGATACCATAATACATAATTTTTAATTTTAGATTAAAAATTTAACAATTTAACTTGTAAAAAGTAATTTGTAAAGAATCGTGTATGAAACTTTAGGTACTATGGTTTCTTTACCCATATTTCAACTGGCTAATAGTATTAACATGCGGTCAGTACAGGCCACGCCCTAGAAACGCCTTTAATCAACACGGCAACAAACGGGCTACCATAATTCGACCACGATATTAATATTATGCCTGTTTTAATATAGAACCAACCTAAAAATTTTTCATCCATGACTCTTTTTTTTTTTTTGAGTCATGGTTTATGACTTATATCATCTGGGTTAATTCAACACTTTGGGATTTAGCTTGTCATTAAGCTAAATAATAATAAAGAAAAGTTAAGTATACTAACCTTTAAAGGGATTATGTGCAGATTAAGTTGTCTTCACAAACTTCAGACTTTTTATTTAATAGAGAGAATTTTTACAATAGCTAAGATATTATAGATGCTAGAGAAGGAAGTGATGTATTCCTGAATTAATCTGAGCTCCTTTTATAATGAGAGTCTCAGTATACAAACAAAGTACAATAATTTACAATAATTCTGCTTTTTGAAAATTTTCAAAAGTCTTCATAATTATGTCTGCTATAATTGAGTAAAGTAGCCTGCTTTATTAAAGCAGATTCTCCTTTATTAAAGTAGTCAGCTTTATTAAAGTAGATTCTTCTTTATCCAGTATTATTGGACCATCTTTTTCTTGTCTTTCTGTGTTGTCAGGGATTCCTTTAACGATGCTAATTCAGCTTCCAGAAGTTCTTCATCAAGCTCTTCATCTTCATAAACATTTTGAGCATCTTCAGCTGCTTCATTATTTTCTGAAGATGTTATAGACATATCAGACCTTTTTTCTGGTTGAAGGTTTTTAATTAGGTCCTTCTTGACTTCTTCTAAGTACTTCTGAATAATTTCATCTTTTGATAATTGATCATTTGATAATTGAATCTTCTTGACAATTTGTCTGAATGGACTAGGAGCCTCTTTCTGTTGTTTCAAACGTATTTGTTCTTCATATTCTTCAATTGTAGACTTTATTAAGTCTATCGTTTCTTGGCCTTCAATATTACCTTGATCATCCATTTTATTCATTTTCTTCCAGAACTTTGTATAAAAAGTCCTTCTTAAACATGGGATATTTTGTTGGGTATAACCAACTTCTGGAGACCACTTCCAGATCCAAGGGATTCCAAACTGAGTGAAATAATGCAATGAAGATATTCCTTCAATATTTATATTATTATACTCCATTTCTATTAGAGTTGGAGAAACTTCAGACCATTTCTGAAAAAATCCTTTATAAGGTTCAGGTAGAATTTTTATAGCTGGACCATATGACATCCACCATTTATTAAACCAATTTGGAATATCCAAGTTATAAACTTGTGGACATATTTTGAAGAACCAAGAATGCTTCTTCTTTGAATTTTCATATAAAAAGGCTTTATTAAATGCCTCTATATAATCCCAATAATTAAATTTTAATGGTGCCCTAGATTCAGGGTGATAAACTTCTCTCTCTTTAAGAGGAGATGTTCCCCATGTCTCAACGGATATTATCTGTTTAATTATTACTTTGCTGAAATTGTGAATCTGGGTATTACCCGAATTATAATGTGTAATCTCACAAGATTCTGTGGATCGTAGAATCGTCTCATAATATAATCTGGGTTTATAAGATCCTGCAGGATATGATCCTGTATCCATATATTTTTGGATTAAAATCCATTGTTGATCTTTATATTTAAGATCTTTAAATTCTAGGAGCAATATTATCTCCTTGTATGGAGTCTGATTATATGCTCCATCATCTGGGTCTTCTGTAGTAATATTCACATATGAGGGTTTATTAGCCTCTTTTCTGGAGTTTTTCCATGAAAGGAATTCTTCTAATAAAGAATCCTGGTTTTCATTACTTCAAGTATTACTAGAAGTGGTTGCAATATTTGCGATATTAGCAGCTATTAGCCTTTGTTGCCCAATTTGCGCAATTACTCTGCTATTATTTTGACTAGCTCTCCCTCTTCCTCTATTAGAGGAATGAAAATAATTTCCACTTTCACGAGGATACATACCTGAAATAAAATATAAGTTATCCACAAGAAATTATTTTCTTGTTTTCCTTTAGAATCTCAATTCGATCCTTGTTGCAGTTATATTGCTGCCATTCGTAATTTAAAAGAAATTGTTTTTGGTGATATGATAATGAAAAATCCATGTTTAAATTATGGATATGAAAAGCATGCATTGTGCTCATTTGATTATAAAAATTGATTCTTCTATCTATTGATGAAATAATTATTCTCAGGGGTCCCTTATACACCATTATTCCTGTAGAATAGGGTTAAGATATTCTCTTGTTAAATAATCAGGTAAACTATTATCAGTACCTTTTTTATATATTATGTCGAAATCAAATGGTGCTAAATTAGACTGCCATCTTGCAAACATTTGTTTGGAGACATCATGTTTAAAATCTTTATTAAACATATATTTAGCAGCTGGACAATCAGTTTTTATAATAAATTTTTGATTATATAAATCGTCTTGGAATTTCAAAACGCATTTGACTATAGCTAAGATTTCTTTAGCAATAGTAGCATAATTCTTCTGACTTTTATTCCATTTTCCTGAATGGAATCTAACAAGAAATTCTTTCTTATCAATTGGAGATATTTGTTTTAATATGCCACCGTAACCTATTTCACTGGCATCTGTTTCAACAACTTTTTCCCATTCTGGGTTAGCTAACATTAAACATGGTAGGTTTTTTACTTGATGTTTAATTTTTTGGACTGCCTTAGTATGATATTTAGTCCAAGGAGGAGGATTATTTTTTAATCTATCATATAAGATAGCAGTATCATCTGCTAGACCCTGATAATAAGGAGAAATATAATTCAAGCTTCCTAAAAATCTTTGTAATTGGGTTTTATCAATTATTTCATCTGGAAATTTTGAAGCAAATTCTATACTTCTGTTAATAGGAATTATATTTCCTTTTTCAATATTGTGTCCTAAAAACCTTATATTAGTTTGAAATAAAACCATCTTGGGTCTACTTATAACCAAACCATTTTTGATTATTATATTCTTAAATATTTCTAAATGTTTAAAATGTGTTTCAATATTTGTTGAAAATACTAAGATATCATCAATATATACGATGATAAAATCACTATAAGGAATGAATATATCATTCATAATATTTTGAAATTCACTAGGAGCATTTTTTAATCCAAAGGGCATTACGTTCCATTCATAATGTCCTATTGGAACCGTGAAAGCAGTTTTATACCTGTCCTTTTCTTCTATTTGGATTTGCTAGTATCCTGATTTTAAATCAAATTTTGAAAAGATTACAGCATTATGTAATCTATCCAATAAATCTTTTTTATTTGGAATAGGGTATCTAATCCATTTTAAAACTTTATTCAATGGTTTATAATTTATTACTAACCTTGGAATTCCTCTTTCCTGTTCAGAATGTTTATTTACATAAAAAGCTGTGCAGGACCAAGGAGATTTAGAGGGTCTAATAAGACTTTTCTCAATTAAGGTTTTTATTTCTTTTTTGCATAATTGTAAATATTCAGAATTCATTTGACATGGTCTCGCTTTCGTAGGTATTTGGCTTTCCTTGAAGTCTTCTTCATAAGGAAGAGAAACAATATGTTTCTTTCTATCCCAAAAAGCATTAGGATGGTCATTACATATTTGTAAAGAGAATTGATGTTGGACTAAATTTATTTTTTCCTGTAATTTAGGATTTTTTAGCTTTTCTTCTATTGTAATGCAATTTACTTCTTGTTTAAGAAAGTTTATTTGATTCTCTTTTGCTTGTAACAAAGATTCTTTTACATTATTTATGAACCTTGTGATTGGTTCAGAAACAAAATTAAAAATTACCTGTTTCCCCTCATATGTTCCAACAATTGAATTTTTATCCACCCTTTGTAGAGGAAGAATTTGATTTAAAAAAGGTGTTCCAAGTATAATCTAATTAGTAAGGTTTTTGACTAAAATAAAGCTATTAGCTATACACATCTTATTATTGCAAATATAAGCTTTAGGCAGTTTATAATTAATTTGTAAAGGTTCACCATGAGTTGTTTTCTGAAAATATTTTGTTGGCGTAATACCTTCTTGGATACAATTCAAATCTGCTCCGCTATCAACTAGAGCAATCAAATCTTTTGTGAAATCATTGTTTATTAACAGTTTAATTTTTATATGCCATTTTTGTGACGTTATCCTTTCAATTACATACAAGAAATTTTCTTCTTCTTCAATACTATTGTCAATGGACTTTCCTTTTTCTATTCTTGTTAATCTTTCTCCAAGATATTCATTATTCTTTTTTAAATTTTTTATCTCAAATTTTAAATTATCAATTTCAATTCTTAATTCTTCAATACTAACTGGTTTATTAACCTTATATTTTTGATTTAGTTGATTCTTAACTTCCATTAAAGTATATGGTTGAAAATCTTGAGAAATTTTCTCATCAGATGTTTCTCCCTGATTTTCTTTTATTATTTGAGAAATTATTCTCTCTCTTATTTCAGAATCTTTTATAACTTTAAGAAGATCCAGTATATTATTAGAAATAACATTTATTTCCATATCTTGAAATTTAGCAATAAGTTGATAGAGATTTTCTTCTTCTTTATCAGAAGAGTTTAAACATTGTTCACCATTTCTGCAAAGAATACATTCCTCATCTGATAATGTTAAACTTTCATTTTCTAAAATATGAATATTATTCATTTCAATAGATGAAAATTCTTGAGATTCAGGATCAGATTCAGAATTTATCAAAATATTTGATAAAGTTTCTTTCAACTTTTCATCTGTTAAATTATTAATTTTTCTTTTTACCCAGCAAGTTTTTTCGTTGTGTCCAGGACGACCACATTTTTTACATATAATAAAAGGTCTATTAGGTTTAAAATCTCTTTTCCTCTTAAATTTTCTATCTTCTTTTCTTTGTTCTTTCTTTTGTTTTCTTTTGTAAACTTTATTAGCTCTTTGTGATTTGAAAACCTTTTTATTCTTAGGATCATGGATTTCTTCCATTCCAAATTGTGAACAAAATTGTCCTAACTGTCTCTTTTCATTAAGAGAGTGTTTCTTAATTTGTTGATTTAATTTTATTTCATTACATAAAGATAATCCTTCCTGGATACAAGTACCTATTAACTTGCCATAAGTATAATTTTCATAATTTATGTTAACTTCCCCTTTTCTAAGAGCCTTTCTAATTCTCTCAGCAAATAAAGGAGGCAAACCATCTATGAATTTGGATTTCCAATGAGTACTATTGGACTCTGAGAGTTCCATAACTCTGCTTAAAAAAGTATCTTTATACCACCTAAAAGATGTAAGAGTTCTACATCTAAGGTTTTGTAAAAGAGTTCTGATATTTTCTGAATTATCAGACCATCTTCCTGTGAAATGTTCAATTATATTAATTACTAATGTGTAGACAGCATTTGGCTTTTGGACATTATCTTCTTCCTTAACTGCATTTAGTATGACTTCTCTATCATGTTGAAATAAATAATTATCCCACCAACCTTTTAATTGACCTGTAAATCCAGCTACTATCATTCTAGCTATGTTTGTATCATTATTGCCATTATTTCTACAAATTGTACTATACATCATCATTCTATGGACAACATTATAAATTTGTCTTTCTGCATGACCATCAATATTCCATTCGTAAATATTTTTTCCATGATAGGAATTATTAACAACATATTCTTGTTCTTCTATTAGTACGTCTTGGGGAGTTGGTCTAGGATAATAATATAATCTTTGAGTAGGTTTTTCAGCAAACTTTTGGAGTTTATTAATCTCTTCATTTATCTTTTGTTGATAATTATTATTATCTATAGATTCCGCAAATTCTTCTGATAATGTATTAATATGTAAAGATTGGAATTTTTCTCCAAGATTTTTTAACTTATCATCAAGTAATTTTGAAATCTCTTTGTTAGATTTTAATTTAAAATCTTTTACCTCTGGAAGAGGCTGAATAGATGGTGTAGCCATAATTTCTTCATCCTTATTTTTATCTTTATTTAAAGAATGTTTTATAAGTTCATTTATTGTGTTATTTAAAGCACCTAATTGTTCTCCTATAACAACCAAACATATATTGGTATAATTATTTTGTCTGAAAAGATTGTTAATATGCATAATTGTTATGGGCAATGTATCATCCTCAAGTAATTTTTGAAAAGCTTGGTAATATCTTACCTCATTATCTCTTTCTAATTTAAAAGGTAATTGTGGAGGGAAATTTGTTTTTTGGATTTGACCATTTATATTATATTCTCTTTGTATAACTGAAATCATATTATTTGTATATTTGTTCAAAAACCATGGAACAAACGGAATAATATTATTCTGTTCTTCTCGTTCATCATAAAATTCTTTTGAAAGAATTCAAAATCTTGACTTTCAAAATTTTTAAAGAACCATTTTCTAAACGATTCCCATTTGGTTAATTTAAATTCTTCACAAATTTGTTTTCTTGCCAAAGAACCTTGGCTTAAATCTATTTTCTTTCCAGAATCCATTAAATTGAGAAATTCATTTCAGACTCAGTTAATTCTGGGTCTTGAGGCTTAAATATTCCTCTAACTATATTATCAGAATTTATTCTTAATTCCTCTATTTTCCTGTCAGGAATTTCTTCTCTGATTTGAGAAGTAGAAGCTCTAGATGGACTTCTAACAGTATATTCAAAAGGGGATATATGTTGAGACGAAGCTTTCGAAGACAAAGATCTAGTTATTCTAGGATTTATATTTTCAAATTGTATTTGGATAGATCCTTCATTTGTTTGTATTATTTCTAATGGATTATTATCTATATACTGTTGTGAAGGAGTACAATTATTAATTACCCAATTTTCTGGAAAATTTATTTCTTCCCATTTTATTTTTCTTCTGGTTGTAATATTAGATTTTCCAAAATTAGTTTCTATAACTATTGTTTCATTTAATGGTTTATCAACCATCCTACAATGGGGATTCAAAGTAAATAACGGTTTGTAATATATTCTATAGCAAATACACATCACTTCTGACCCTGGAGCATAATTATATCCATGGGTTTTGACATTTAAAGTGAGAGCATCTGTAATATTAACATCAGATAGTGATAATTGTAGATTAGGATATACGTTAAAATAGACTGGACCATGTGCCAGGCTAGATTGAATTATTCCTACTAGGGATTGTTTCCAGTTTAAATTTCTACCATCCCTTAAAGCTGCAATGAAGCTTTCTGGTAACCCTTCAAGGGTCAGTGGTTTGAAAGCAATTTGAACCAAACCTATATGTATAAATTTATACTTATCTTTTTATATTTTTATAAATCTCTGTTATTAAGGAGTTTTATTATCATATCTTCTTTATTAAGAGAAATCGTTTCTTCAGTAGTTTTTACTACCTGTTTTAAACCAATTCTTTCAAATGTTCCTAGTTTATAAACTAGTTTATAATCAACCTTTGGAATTGTCCATTTATTTAATAAATCTAAATTATGAGGGATATCATACTCTTCCTCAATACTGTTTTTAACAGTATCTTTATCTTTTAGGATATTCATAAATTTATTTTCAAGTGTTGAATTTCCCCAGTGATACCAGTTAACCACCATGGCTCTGATACCATAATACATAATACATACATTCATAATACATAATACATACATAATACCATAATACATACATTCATAATACATAATACATACATAATACATTGTAAAAAGTAACTTGTAAAGAATCGTGTATGAAACTTTAGGTACTATGGTTTCTTTACCCATATTTCAACTGGCAAATAGTATTAATATGCGGTCAGTACAGGCCACGCCCTAGAAACGCCTTTAATCAACACGGCAACAAACGGGCTACTATAATTCGACCACGATATTAATATTATGCCTGTTTTAATATAGAACCAACCTAAAACTTTTAGATTAAAAATTTAACAATTTAACTTGTAAAAAGTAATTTGTAAAGAATCGTGTATGAAACTTTAGGTACTATGGTTTCTTTACCCATATTTCAACTGGCTAATAGTATTAACATGCGGTCAGTACAGGCCACGCCCTAGAAACGCCTTTAATCAACACGGCAACAAACGGGCTACCATAATTCGACCACGATATTAATATTATGCCTGTTTTAATATAGAACCAACCTAAAAATTTTTCATCCATGACTCTTTTTTTTTTTTTTTTTTTTTTTTTTTTTTTTTTTTTTTGAGTCATGGTTTATGACTTATATCATCTGGGTTAATTCAACACTTTGGGATTTAGCTTGTCATTAAGCTAAATAATAATAAAGAAAAGTTTAGTATACTAACCTTTAAAGGGATTATGTGCAGATTAAGTTGTCTTCACAAACTTCAGACTTTTTATTTAATAGAGAGAATTTTTACAATAGCTAAGATATTATAGATACTAGAGAAGGAAGTGATGTCTTCCTGAATTAATCTGAGCTTGTAAGGCCCCGTTACCGGTAACCCTACTTTCATGTTGGATTTACTCATAAACACAGTTCTAAATATCAGAGTTAATTAAAACATTTACGCGGAATATAAAACTTTCATAAAACATTACAATATTCCATAACTTGTCTCAAAACATCCTTTGTTTTTCACATTAAAACATTAAAATTAAAACATCATAAGTCTTCAGATGCCAGGCTCTTGTTCAGTGCCACGTGTCTCCTCAAGCGAGCTGCCTCATCCTACTCACCTGCGTGCATACTAAAAGTCAGCTACGCTGAGTGAGTTCTAGATAATCACATAATCATACCATTCACATAACATTATATTCTTTCATTTGTACTTTCATACTTTCATACTTCCTTACTTTCTTACTTTCATACTTTCTTACTTTCTTACTTACTTACTTACTTTCTTACTTTCTTTTGTATTAACTTACTTTCATATCTTTCGTTATAAAGAGCATTACGCCCTACATTCCTCGAGTATTATTAGGGCTCGGTACCCTCCTTCCTCGAGTATTATTAGGGCTCGGTACCCTCCTTCCTCGAGTATTATTAGGGCTCGGTACCCTCCTTCCTCGAGTATTATTAGGGCTCGGTACCCTCTTTCCACGAGTATTATTAGGGCTCGGTTTCCCTCTTTCCACGAGTATTATTAGGGCTCGGTTTCCCTCTTTCCTCGAATATTAGTAGGGTTCGGTTCCCTAGTTCTCGAATATTAGTAGGGTTCGATTCCCTCTTCGTTACCATACAACCATACATCATACCTCGAGTATTATTAGGGCTCGGTACCCTTTTCGTAACCATACAACCATCATTTCCTTCTTTTATTAACTTTATCACATTCATACACATAAGCATACATATCATACTTACCTTACTTAGCGTTACAACCTGACAGTACGTGCAATATCCGAAGATCGTTCACGTACCGTCAAGCCATCATTCATACATTTCACATTATTCACATAAGGCATACACTTATCTCTTAGGATAAGCGTATTAACAAACATATTGAGTATGCACACAGCCCCGAAAACATAACACATAAATGGGGCTAGAAACTCACCTGAACACGGTTACGTTCACCGTTAATCGTAATCCCTTTCTTCAGTTGTGCACGGCTGACTGTATAACAAGTATACGTATCAATTAACTATCACTTCTCATAATGTATTTCTATCATTATATGACCCACAACGAACGGGGGTCCGGGGGCAGCGCCCCTGGCAGCGGGGTCTAGGGGCGGCAGCCCCTAGCAGGGTCCAAGGGGCAGAGCCCCTGGCTGGGGTCGAGCTGCCAGGTCAGCTTGGAAAAATTTTATTTCCATTAACTGTCTTAACACATTTTTCATCACATTTTAAATTTATTTTCTAAACGAACTTGGCTTTAGGCGAAGTTAAACCTCAGGCGAACTTAGCTTTAGGCGAAGTTAAACCTCAGGCGAACTTAGCTTTAGGCGAAGTTAAACCTCAGGCGAACTTATCATCAGGCGAACTTAAACCTCAGGCGAACTTGTCATCAGGCGAACTTAGCTTGCAGGCGAAGTTCATCAGGCGAACTTAGCTTGCAGGCGAAGTTCATCGCTTGAAGGCGAAGTTGCCCAGATGAAGGCGAAGTTGCCCAGATGAAGGCGAAGTTGCCCAGATGTCCGCTGTTTCGGTTTCTGATCGACATTTCGAGCGATTTTAACACCCTTGTTAAGGTTCAATACCACCCACTACACTTCCCGACCATTTTCGGTCATTTATACACTAAAAGCTCGGATCTTTATACTTCCAAGATCAAGAATCATACCTTTTGAGCTTGTTTGGATCTCGTTTATCTTGATATCACCACTAATCTTTCTCTCTTACCCGGACCTCGCTCGATCCTTCCTTCTTTCTCGGCCCGGCCGGCGGCGGTTCTGGGTGTGCTTGGTGTGTGTGTATGTGTGTGTTTAGGAGAGTGGGGGAAAATGAAGATATTTTGGGATTTTGGGGGTATTTATATCCCTGAAATCCCATTCTCATTTAACCCATCTCAATTAATCCAAGTCCAAGACCCGCTCCTTCCCCGACATTAATCAATTACGCGAAAACACTAAACATAACTTCCTTTATTCATCATTAAAATTTTAGGATGTTACAGAGCTCCTTTTATAATGAGAGTCTCAGTATACAAACAAACTACAATAATTTACAATAATTCTGCTTTTTGAAAATTTTCAAAAGTCTTCATAATTATGTCTGCTATAATTGAGTAAAGCAGCCTGCTTTATTAAAGCAGATTCTCCTTTATTAAAGTAGTCAGCTTTATTAAAGTAGATTCTTCTTTATCCAGTATTATTGGACCATCTTTTTCTTGTCTTTCTGTGTTGTCAGGGATTCCTTTAACGATGCTAATTCAGCTTCCAGAAGTTCTCCATCAAGCTCTTCATCTTCATAAACATTTTGAGCATCTTCAGCTGCTTCATTATTTTCTGAAGATGTTATAGACATATCAGACCTTTTTTCTGGTTGAAGGTTTTTAATTAGGTCCTTCTTGACTTCTTCTAAGTACTTCTGAATAATTTCATCTTTTGATAATTGATCATTTGATAGTTGAATCTTCTTGACAATTTGTCTGAATGGACTAGGAGCCTCTTTCTGTTGTTTCAAACGTATTTGTTCTTCATATTCTTCAATTGTAGACTTTATTAAGTCTATCGTTTCTTGGCCTTCAATATTACCTTGATCATCCATTTTATTCATTTTCTTCCAGAACTTTGTATAAAAAGTCCTTCTTAAACATGGGATATTTTGTTGGGTATAACCAACTTCTGGAGACCACTTCCAGATCCAAGGGATTCCAAACTGAGTGAAATAATGCAATGAAGATATTCCTTCAATATTTATATTATTATACTCCATTTCTATTAGAGTTGGAGAAACTTCAGACCATTTCTGAAAAAATCCTTTATAAGGTTCAGGTAGAATTTTTATAGCTGGACCATATGACATCCACCATTTATTAAACCAATTTGGAATATCCAAGTTATAAACTTGTGGACATATTTTGAAGAACCAAGAATGCTTCTTCTTTGAATTTTCATATAAAAAGGCTTTATTAAATGCCTCTATATAATCCCAATAATTAAATTTTAATGGTGCCCTAGATTCAGGGTGATAAACTTCTCTCTCTTTAAGAGGAGATGTTCCCCATGTCTCAACGGATATTATCTGTTTAATTATTACTTTGCTGAAATTGTGAATCTGGGTATTACCCGAATTATAATGTGTAATCTCACAAGATTCTGTGGATCGTAGAATCGTCTCATAATATAATCTGGGTTTATAAGATCCTGCAGGATATGATCCTGTATCCATATATTTTTGGATTAAAATCCATTGTTGATCTTTATATTTAAGATCTTTAAATTCTAGGAGCAATATTATCTCCTTGTATGGAGTCTGATTATATGCTTCATCATCTGGGTCTTCTGTAGTAATATTCACATATGAGGGTTTATTAGCCTCTTTTCTGGAGTTTTTCCATGAAAGGAATTCTTCTAATAAAGAATCCTGGTTTTCATTACTTCCAGTATTACTAGAAGTGGTTGCAATATTTGCGATATTAGCAGCTATTAGCCTTTGTTGCCCAATTTGCGCAATTACTCTGCTATTGTTTTGACTAGCTCTCCCTCTTCCTCTATTAGAGGAATGAAAATAATTTCCTCTTTCACGAGGATACATACCTGAAATAAAATATAAGTTATCCACAAGAAATTATTTTCTTGTTTTCTTTTAGAATCTCAATTCGATCCTTGTAGCAGTTATATTGCTGCCATTCGTAATTTAAAAGAAATTGTTTTTGGTGATATGATAATGAAAAATCCATGTTTAAATTATGGATATGAAAAGCATGCATTGTGCTCATTTGATTATAAAAATTGATTCTTCTATCTATTGATGAAATAATTATTCTCAGGGGTCCCTTATACACCATTATTCCTGTAGAATAGGGTTAAGATATTCTCTTGTTAAATAATCAGGTAAACTATTATCAGTACCTTTTTTATATATTATGTCGAAATCAAATGGTGCTAAATTAGACTGCCATCTTGCAAACATTTGTTTGGAGACATCATGTTTAAAATCTTTATTAAACATATATTTAGCAGCTTGAAAATCAGTTTTTATAATAAATTTTTGATTATATAAATCGTCTTGGAATTTCAAAACGCATTTGACTATAGCTAAGATTTCTTTAGCAATAGTAGCATAATTCTTCTGACTTTTATTCCATTTTCCTGAATGGAATCTAACAAGAAATTCTTTCTTATCAATTGGAGATATTTGTTTTAATATGCCACCGTAACCTATTTCACCGGCATCTGTTTCAACAACTTTTTCCCATTCTGGGTTAGCTAACATTAAACATGGTAGGTTTTTTACTTGATGTTTAATTTTTTGGACTGCCTTAGTATGATATTTAGTCCAAGGAGGAGGATTATTTTTTAATCTATCATATAAGATAGCAGTATCATCTGCTAGACCCTGATAATAAGGAGAAATATAATTCAAGCTTCCTAAAAATCTTTGTAATTGGGTTTTATCAATTATTTCATCTGGAAATTTTGAAGCAAATTCTATACTTCTGTTAATAGGAATTATATTTCCTTTTTCAATATTGTGTCCTAAAAACCTTATATTAGTTTGAAATAAAACCATCTTGGGTCTACTTATAACCAAACCATTTTTGATTATTATATTCTTAAATATTTCTAAATGTTTAAAATGTGTTTCAATATTTGTTGAAAATACTAAGATATCATCAATATATATGATGATAAAATCACTATAAGGAATGAATATATCATTCATAATATTTTGAAATTCACTAGGAGCATTTTTTAATCCAAATGGCATTACGTTCCATTCATAATGTCCTATTGGAACCGTGAAAGCAGTTTTATACCTGTCCTTTTCTTCTATTTGGATTTGCTAGTATCCTGATTTTAAATCAAATTTTGAAAAGATTACAGCTTTATGTAATCTATCCAATAAATCTTTTTTATTTGGAATAGGGTATCTAATCCATTTTAAAACTTTATTCAATGGTTTATAATTTATTACTAACCTTGGAATTCCTCTTTCCTGTTCAGAATGTTTATTTACATAAAAAGCTGTGCAGGACCAAGGAGATTTAGAGGGTCTAATAAGACTTTTCTCAATTAAGGTTTTTATTTCTTTTTTGCATAATTGTAAATATTCAGAATTCATTTGACATGGTCTCGCTTTCGTAGGTATTTGGCTTTCCTTGAAGTCTTCTTCATAAGGAAGAGAAACAATATGTTTCTTTCTATCCCAAAAAGCATTAGGATGGTCATTACATATTTGTAAAGAGAATTGATGTTGGACTAAATTTATTTTTTCCTGTAATTTAGGATTTTTTAGCTTTTCTTCTATTGTAATGTAATTTACTTCTTGTTTAAGAAAGTTTATTTGATTCTCTTTTGCTTGTAACAAAGATTCTTTTACATTATTTATGAACCTTGTGATTGGTTCAGAAACAAAATTAAAAATTACCTGTTTCCCCTCATATGTTCCAACAATTGAATTTTTATCCACCCTTTGTAGAGGAAGAATTTGATTTAAAAAAGGTGTTCCAAGTATAATCTGATTAGTAAGGTTTTTGACTAAAATAAAGCTATTAGCTATACACATCTTATTATTGCAAATATAAGCTTTAGGCAGTTTATAATTAATTTGTAAA
Organism: Bidens hawaiensis; assembly: GCF_021521415.1. Lineage (NCBI taxonomy): Eukaryota > Viridiplantae > Streptophyta > Magnoliopsida > Asterales > Asteraceae > Bidens > Bidens hawaiensis. Next base: position 89,667 of record NW_027495836.1, on the reverse strand, counting down.
GGTTCACCATGAGTTGTTTTCTGAAAATATTTTGTTGGCATAATACCTTCTTGGATACAATTCAAATCTGCTCCGCTATCAACTAGAGCAATCAAATCTTTTGTGAAATCATTGTTTATTAACAGTTTAATTTTTATATGCCATTTTTGTGACGTTATCCTTTCAATTACAGACAAGAAATTTTCTTCTTCTTCAATACTATTGTCAATGGACTTTCCTTTTTCTATTCTAGTTAATCTTTCTCCAAGATATTCATTATTCTTTTTTAAATTTTTTATCTCAAATTTTAAATTATCAATTTCAATTCTTAATTCTTCAATACTAACTGGTTTATTAACCTTATATTTTTGATTTAGTTGATTCTTAACTTCCATTAAAGTATATGGTTGAAAATCATGAGAAATTTTCTCATCAGATGTTTCTCCCTGATTTTCTTTTATCTTTTGAGAAACTATTCTCTCTCTTATTTCAGAATCTTTTATGACTTTAAGAAGATCCAGTATATTATTAGAAATAACATTTATTTCCCTATCTTGAAATTGAGCAATAAGTTGATAGAGATTTTCTTCTTCTTTATCAGAAGAGTTTAAACATTGTTCACCATTTCTGCAAGGAATACATTCCTCATCTGATGATGTTAAACTTTCATTTTCTAAAATATGAATATTATTCATTTCAATAGATGAAAATTCTTGAGATTCAGAATCAGATTCAGAATTTATCAAAATATTGGATAAAGTTTCTTTCAACTTTTCATCTGTTAAATTATTAATTTTTCTTTTTACCCAGCAAGTTTTTTCGTTGTGTCCAGGACGACCACATTTTTTACATATAATAAAAGGTCTATTAGGTTTAAAATCTCTTTTCCTCTTAAATTTTTTATCTTCTTTTCTTTGTTCTTTCTTTTGTTTTCTTTTGTAAACTTTATTAGCTCTTTGTGATTTGAAAACCTTTTTATTCTTAGGATCATGGATTTCTTCCATTCCAAATTGTGAACAAAATTGTCCTAACTGTCTCTTTTCATTAAGAGAGTGTTTCTTAATTTGTTGATTTAATTTTATTTCATTACATAAAGATAATCCTTCCTGGATACAAGTACCTATTAACTTGCCATAAGTATAATTTTCATAATTTATGTTAACTTCCCCTTTTCTAAGAGCCTTTCTAATTCTCTCAGCAAATAAAGGAGGCAAACCATCTATGAATTTGGATTTCCAATGAGTACTATTGGACTCTGGGAGTTCCATAACTCTGCTTAAAAAGTATCTTTATACCACCTAAAAGATGTAAGAGTTCTACATCTAAGGTTTTGTAAAAGAGTTCTGATATTTTCTGAATTATCAGATCATCTTCCTGTGAAATGTTCAATTATATTAATTACTAATGTGTAGACAGCATTTGGCTTTTGGACATTATCTTCTTCCTTAACTGCATTTAGTATGACTTCTCTATCATGTTGACATAAATAATTATCCCACCAACCTTTTAATTGACCTGTAAACCCAGCTACTATCATTCTAGCTATGTTTGTATCATTATTGCCATTATTTCTACAAATTGTACTATACATCATCATTCTATGGACAACATTATAAATTTGTCTTTCTGTATGACCATCAATATTCCATTCGTAAATATTTTTTCCATGATAGGAATTATTAACAACATATTCTTGTTCTTCTATTAGTACGTCTTGGGGAGTTGGTCTAGGATAATAATATAATCTTTGAGTAGGTTTTTCAGCAAACTTTTGGAGTTTATTAATCTCTTCATTTATCTTTTGTTGATAATTATCTATAGATTCCGCAAATTCTTCTGATAATGTATTAATATGTAAAGATTGGAATTTTTCTCCAAGATTTTTTAACTTATCATCAAGTAATTTGAAATCACTTTGTTAGATTTTAATTTAAAATCTTTTACCTCTGGAGGAGGCTGAATAGATGGTGTAGCTATAATTTCTTCATCCTTATTTTTATCTTTATTTAAAGAATGTTTTATAAGTTCATTTATTGTGTTATTTAAAGCACCTAATTTTTCTCCTATAACAACCAAACATATATTGGTATAATTATTTTGTCTGAAAAGATTGTTAATATGCATAATTGTTATGGGCAATGTATCATCCTCAAGTAATTTTTGAAAAGCTTGGTAATATCTTACCTCATTATCTCTTTCTAATTTAAAAGGTAATTGTGGAGGGAAATTTGTTTTTTGGATTTGACCATTTATATTATATTCTCTTTGTATAACTGAAATCATATTATTTGTATATTTGTTCAAAAACCATGGAACAAACGGAATAATATTATTCTGTTCTTCTCGTTCATCATAAAATTCTTTTTGAAAGAATTCAAAATCTTGACTTTCAAAATTTTTAAAGAACCATTTTCTAAACGATTCCCATTTGGTTAATTTAAATTCTTCACAAATTTGTTTTCTTGCCAAAGAACCTTGGCTAAAATCTATTTTCTTTCCAGAATCCATTAAATTGAGAAATTCATTTCAGACTCAGTTAATTCCGGGTCTTGAGGCTTAAATATTCCTCTAACTATATTATCAGAATTTATTCTTAATTCCTCTATTTTCCTGTCAGGAATTTCTTCTCTGATTTGAGAAGTAGAAGCTCTAGATGGACTTCTAACAGTATATTCAAAAGGGGATATATGTTGAGACGAAGCTTTCGAAGACAAAGATCTAGTTATTCTAGGATTTATTTTTTCAAATTGTATTTGGATAGATCCTTCATTTGTTTGTATTATTTCTAATGGATTATTATCTACATACTCTTGTGAAGGAGTACAATTATTAATTACCCAATTTTCTGGAAAATTTATTTCTTCCCATTTTATTTTTCTTCTGGTTGTAGTATTAGATTTTCCAAAATTAGTTTCTATAACTATTGTTTCATTTAATGGTTTATCAGCCATCCTACAATGGGGATTCAAAGTAAATAACGGTTTGTAATATATTCTATAGCAAATACACATCACTTCTGACCCTGGAGCATAATTATATCCATGGGTTTTGACATTTAAAGTGAGAGCATCTGTAATATTAACATCAGATAGTGATAATTGTAGATTAGGATATACGTTAAAATAGACTGGACCATGTGCCAGGCTAGATTGAATTATTCCTACTAGGGATTGTTTCCAGTTTAAATTTCTACCATCCCTTAAAGCTGCAATGAAGCTTTCTGGTAACCCTTCAAGGGTCAGTGGTTTGAAAGCAATTTGAACCAAACCTATGTGTATAAATTTATATTTATCTTTTTTATATTTTTCTAAATCTCTGTTATTAAGGAGTTTTATTATCATATCTTCTTTATTAAGAGAAATCGTTTCTTCAGTAGTTTTTACTACCTGTTTTAAACCAATTCTTTCAAATGTTCCTAGTTTATAAACTAGTTTATAATCAACCTTTGGAAATGTCCATTTATTTAATAAATCTAAATTATGAGGGATATCATACTCTTCCTCAATACTGTTTTTAACAGTATCTTTATCTTTTAGGATATTCATAAATTTATTTTCAAGTGTTGAATTTCTCCAATGATACCAGTTAACCACCATGGCTCTGATACCATAATACATAATACATACATAATACCATAATACATAATACATACATAATACATTGTAAAAAGTAACTTGTAAAGAATCGTGTATGAAACTTTAGGTACTATTGTTTCTTTACCCATATTTTAACTGGCTAATAGTATTAACATGCGGTCAGTACAGGCCACGCCCTAGAAACGCCTTTAATCAACACGGCAACAAACGGGCTACCATAATTCGACCACGATATTAATATTATGCCTGTTTTAATATAGAACCAACCTAAAAATTTTTCATCCATGACTCTTTTTTTTTTTTCTTTTCTTCTGATAATGTATTAATATGCCTGTTTTAATATACAAATTACTTTTTACAAGTTAAATTGTTAAATTTTTAATCTAAAATAAAAATTATGTCTTTACAAATTACTTTTTACAAGTTAAATTGTTAAATTTTTAATCTAAAATAAAAATTATGGTATCAGAGCCATGGTGGTTAACTGGTATCGTTGGGGAAATTCAACACTTGAAAATAAATTTATGAATATCCTAAAAGATAAAGATACTGTTAAAAACAGTATTGAGGAAGAGTATGATATCCCTCATAATTTAGATTTATTAAATAAATGGACAATTCCAAAGGTTGATTATAAACTAGTTTATAAACTAGGAACATTTGAAAGAATTGGTTTAAAACAGGTAGTAAAAACTACTGAAGAAACGATTTCTCTTAATAAAGAAGATATGATAATAAAACTCCTTAATAACAGAGATTTAGAAAAATATAAAAAAGATAAATATAAATTTATACATATAGGTTTGGTTCAAATTGCTTTCAAACCACTGACCCTTGAAGGGTTACCAGAAAGCTTCATTGCAGCTTTAAGGGATGGTAGAAATTTAAACTGGAAACAATCCCTAGTAGGAATAATTCAATCTAGCCTGGCACATGGTCCAGTCTATTTTAACGTATATCCTAATCTACAATTATCACTATCTGATGTTAATATTATAGATGCTCTCACTTTAAATGTCAAAACCCATGGATATAATTATGCTCCAGGGTCAGAAGTGATGTGTATTTGCTATAGAATATATTACAAACCGTTATTTACTTTGAATCCCCATTGTAGGATGGTTGATAAACCATTAAATGAAACAATAGTTATAGAAACTAATTTTGGAAAATCTAATATTACAACCAGAAGAAAAATAAAATGGGAAGAAATAAATTTTCCAGAAAATTGGGTAATTAATAATTGTACTCCTTCACAATAGTATGTAGATAATAATCCATTAGAAATAATACAAACAAATGAAGGATCTATCCAAATACAATTTGAAAAAATAAATCCTAGAATAACTAGATCTTTGTCTTCGAAAGCTTCGTCTCAACATATATCCCCTTTTGAATATACTGTTAGAAGTCCATCTAGAGCTTCTACTTCTCAAATCAGAGAAGAAATTCCTGACAGGAAAATAGAGGAATTAAGAATAAATTCTGATAATATAGTTAGAGGAATATTTAAGCCTCAAGATCCATAATTAACTGAGTCTGAAATGAATTTCTCAATTTAATGGATTCTGGAAAGAAAATAGATTTTAGCCAAGGTTCTTTGGCAAGAAAACAAATTTGTGAAGAATTTAAATTAACCAAATGGGAATCGTTTAGAAAATGGTTCTTTAAAAATTTTGAAAGTCAAGATTTTGAATTCTTCCAAAAAGAATTTTATGATGAACGAGAAGAACAGAATAATATTATTCCGTTTGTTCCATGGTTTTTGAACAAATATACAAATAATGTGATTTCAGTTATACAAAGAGAATATAATATAAATGGTCAAATCCAAAAAACAAATTTTCCTCCACAATTACCTTTTAAATTAGAAAGAGATAATGAGGTAAGATATTACCAAGCTTTTCAAAAATTACTTGAGAATGATACATTGCCCATAACAATTATGCATATTAACAATCTTTTCAGACAAAATAATTATACCAATATATGTTTGGTTGTTATAGGAGAACAATTAGGTGCTTTAAATAACACAATAAATGAACTTATAAAACATTCTTTAAATAAAGATAAAAATAAGAATGGAGAAATTATAGCTACACCATCTATTCAGCCTCCTCCAGAGATAAAAGATTTTAAATTAAAATCTAACAAAGAGATTTCAAAATTACTTGATGATAAGTTAAAAAATCTTGGAGAAAAATTCCAATCTTTACATATTAATACATTATCAGAAGAATTTGCGGAATCTATAGATAATAATAATTATCAACAAAAGATAAATGAAGAGATTAATAAACTCCAAAAGTTTGCTGAATAACCTACTCAAAGATTATATTATTATCCTAGACCAACTCCCCAAGACGTACTAATAGAAGAACAAGAATATGTTGTTAATAATTCCTATCATGGAAAAAATATTTACGAATGGAATATTGATGGTCATACAGAAAGACAAATTTATAATGTTGTCCATAGAATGATGATGTATAGTACAATTTGTAGAAATAATGGCAATAATGATACAAACATAGCTAGAATGATAGTCAATTAAAAGGTTGGTGGGATAATTATTTATCTCAACATGATAGAGAAGTCATACTAAATGCAGTTAAGGAAGAAGATAATGTCTAAAAGCCAAATGCTGTCTACAGATTAGTAATTAATATAATTGAACATTTCACAGGAAGATGGTCTGATAATTCAGAAAATATCAGAACTCTTTTACAAAACCTTAGATGTAGAACTCTTACATCTTTTAGGTGGTATAAAGATACTTTTTTAAGCAGAGTTATGGAACTCCCAGAGTCCAATAGTACTCATTGGAAATCCAAATTCATAGATGGTTTGCCTCCTTTATTTGCTGAGAGAATTAGAAAGGCTCTTAGAAAAGGGGAAGTTAACATAAATTATGAAAATTATACTTATGGCAAGTTAATAGGTACTTGTATCCAGGAAGGATTATCTTTATGTAATGAAATAAAATTAAATCAACAAATTAAGAAACACTCTCTTAATGAAAAGAGACAGTTAGGACAATTTTGTTCACAATTTGGAATGGAAGAAATCCATGATCCTAAGAATAAAAAGGTTTTCAAATCACAAAGAGCTAATAAAGTTTACAAAAGAAAACAAAAGAAAGAACAAAGAAAAGAAGATAGAAAATTTAAGAGGAAAAGATATTTTAAACCTAATAGACCTTTTATTATATGTAAAAAATGTGGTCGTCCTGGACACAACGAAAAAACTTGCTGGGTAAAAAGAAAAATTAATAATTTAACAGATGAAAAGTTAAAAGAAACTTTATCAAATATTTTGATAAATTCTGAATCGGATTCTGAATCTCAAGAATTTTCATCTATTGAAATGAATAATATTCATATTTTAGAAAATGAAAGTTTAACATCATCAGATGAGGAATGTATTCCTTGCAGAAATGGTGAACAATGTTTAAACTCTTCTGATAAAGAAGAAGAAAATCTCTATCAACTTATTGCTCAATTTCAAGATATGGAAATAAATGTTATTTCTAATAATATACTGGATCTTCTTAAAGTTATAAAAGATTCTGAAATAAGAGAGAGAATAATTTCTCAAATAATAAAAGAAAATCAGGGAGAAACATCTGATGAGAAAATTTCTCAAGATTTTCAACCATATACTTTAATGGAAGTTAAGAATCAACTAAATCAAAAATATAAGGTTAATAAACCTGTTAGTATTGAAGAATTAAGAATTGAAATTGATAATTTAAAATTTGAGATAAAAAATTTAAAAAAGAATAATGAATATCTTGGAGAAAGATTAACAAGAATAGAAAAAGGAAAGTCCATTGACAATAGTTGTAACACCCCGTAACCGCAGCGGAAACGTACACGGGATGCAACAGACACATCTGATATCAACAGCATTGCTTATAAAGAAAATACCACTACATTAATTTATAACATATTACATTGTTGCGAGTTTCATTATTGTCTAGGTGTTACACACATATTTTACCGATAAGACATTAATAAATTCATTACAAAACATAGAGCAGCAAGCTTCCAACAGGTAGCACAGATAGTTAAGCACATATCAATCATTCCAACTTGGGCATACCTAGAAAACATGTAAAGAAAACGGGTCAACTACGAATAGTTGGTGAGTTTCACTAATTTAAATAAACACTGACAAATCATTTTAATAATCATTTATTAACAATATAATCATGCTGGGAACTATGTTACCCCAGAACCTTTCCATTAACTTTCTGGGAACTATGTTACCCCAGAACAATAATAACCCCTGGGAACTATGTTACCCCAGAACAATAAATACCCCTGGGAACTATGTTACCCCAGAACAATAACAACCCCTGGGAACTATGTTACCCCAGAACAATAATAACCCCTGGGAACTATGTTACCCCAGAACAATAATAACCCCTGGGAACTATGTTACCCCAGAACAATAACAACCCCTGGGAACTATGTTACCCCAGAACAATAATAACCCCTGGGAACTATGTTACGCCAGAACAATAATAACCCCTGGGAACTATGTTACCCCAGAACAATAACACTTGATAAACATTTTATATATTCTGTGCATCAGTCCATATATATATAAATGTACAAGTATTTCCATACGATCGGTATGTACTTAAATACTTTAAATAAGACATGTTTTCCGCCCCGGGAAAATATAATTAAAACAATTCATTAAAAGGGGCTCGTGAAAACTCACCTTTTTGTGAGTCGGTGAGTAATATAAGGAACAGCTACGTGCCTGGATCTGTAATATAATATCTAGTCGTTACTATATAATTCCCATAACTTAAATACGTATCAATCGGTACATCTGGGAACATTGTTAACCCAGTACTGTACTCGATTCGGGGACAATGTTAACCCCGTGACACTTCTAAGGACTCAGATTGTGACATTGCTTAGAGTTTGACAGTCAATTTAGTTAAGGTGATGAAATTATAGCTCGGTTTGACACCCCGTTTGGCCGTGGGGCCCGTTTCCGGTATTTCGGTGCCGGAAACGGTAAAATCGGGTAAAATTACCCAAATCATCCGAATTATTTTCGGATGATTTATTTTTACCTAATTTACTTAGATTTATGAAAATAGTCCATTTTTAAAGTTTTCGTGTACCAGTCAGCTCGCTTATGCGAACTTTGCCGGTTTACACGTTTTAAGCTTTAAATATTTGTTTTTACGTTCTTTTTAGCACAAATAATTACCCGTTTAGTATCGGGTCATGAATTTTTGCACAAAACTTATTTTGACAGAAAGAAAATTTTACAAAATTTTTCCAGATTTATTTTCTTATATTTACATTTATTTATCTATTTTTAAATCTTATTAAAACGCTAAATATGTCAAAAATACCAAAACACTTTAGAAAAATCCCAAATTTTTCTGGGATGATCTCTGTCATCCTCATAACTTCCTGGAATTTTTCCATATTTATTTTCCTATATTTACATTTTTTATCTATTTTTAAATCTTATTAAAACACTAAATATGTCAAAAATACCAAAACACTTTAGAAAAATCCCAAATTTTTCTGGGATGATCTCTGTCATCCTCATAACTTCCTGGAATTTTTCCAGATTTATTTTCCTATATTTACATTTATTTATCTATTTTTAAATTTTATTAAAACACTAAATATGTCAAAAATACCAAAACACTTTAGAAAAATCCCAAATTTTTCTGGGATGATCCTTGCCATCCTCATAACTCCCTGGAATTTTTCCAGAATTTAAAACTCATTTTTCAAGCCATTTTCACCCATAACCGAGCTAGAAAGCCCTAGAACTCCTTTCACCGAAAAGCCTACTTAGACTTTTCCAACTGAGCTCAAATTTTGTGGGTGACTTTTATATATTATAAAAAGCTTATCTTAAATTTTCCAGAATTTTTCATCATGTTTAGCTATTTTTCACTATTTTTGGCCAAACCCGAGCATTAAATTCACCAAATATTCATATTTTATCCAAAAATTACCAAAAATTCACAGATCTCATATTTTCCTGTGTAGATCATCTCTGTGAAATTTCGTGACCCAACTCTAAGCACACGAAAATCTGTCCAAATTTCATATACACACGAAAACCGAACTATTTTGTGTTTTCTAGCTTTAGATCGCAAGGATCTCGGTTTCTAGCCTTTGCTAGCCGCTAGATACAACACTTACAAACACAATAACACTATACCAAGCAAACTATACCAACAATCAAACCATTTCTTTCATAGTGTCGGTTTTTAAGTAAAAACAAAGGTTTTAACCGTAAAAATCCGTTCTCGACTCTTTTTACTCATTTCTTGGACCAAGATCCCTTGTATAACATGTATACATCTCTTGATCATGCAAGAGTCGGTTTCATCTCGGGTTTTCACCCGTCTTTCACATGAAAACTCATTTTCACAAGATTTTAACGGTAAAATTTCATTCTAAACTCTTTTAACTAATTACTTGGATCAAAATCCTTTGTATAACTTGTATACATCCTTTGATCACACGAGAATCGGTTTCATCTCGGGTTTTCACCCATTTTTCACATGAAACTTCCTTTTCTCAAGATTATAGAGTTATAAACAAGAATTTAAGCCTTAAAACATGAGTATACCTTGAAGATTTTGGTTAGAGATCAAGGAATTAGATGGTTGCTTGAAAGATATGAAGAGAATTGAGAGAGTTGATGTGAAAAAAAAAGAAAATGTAATGTGTAATGGGGTGTGGGTGGCCGGCCTAAAGGTGGTGTGGGGGGGGGGCCCACAAGTTCAATATTAGCCACACATTTGGATTACACAATCCGGATAATGTTGTGGATAGTCTGGTTCAGTTCGTTTCTCGTTTAAACTCGTAATTCGGCTTAAAACGAGCATAAAATGGTCGTTTTTCGGGTTAAAATAAAATTTACATAAAACTGATTTAAAAACTTTAAAAACTTAACCCATGACATTAAAACATCATATTATTAATAATTACGCATCTTTTTCGGCTTGATTGATCGTCTCTTGCTTGGTTTGGTGTTAAAGGTTTCGTTTAGCGTACCGACGTACCATTAAATCGAAATCCTTTTTCTGTGCTATAATTCACCAATCCCGAAGCATTAATACTTCGTAAACATCACTAAACACTATATACCTCGTCTATAATGTAATTCCCGGTTCGTTCGGGTTTCAATAATCGTTCATTGATTAATTGTAATTCCAATACGATTCACTATATATATGAGTATGATTCATATTGTGAATCATATATACTCGTATAAACGTACTATAACTCATATAATCAGTATTAAATAACACGTAAATAGTATATACCGGCTAGGGTATACCTGAATTTGCCGGAATCGTTACAATAGTATTGAAGAAGAAGAAAATTTATTGTCTGTAATTGAAAGGATAACGTCACAAAAATGGCATATAAAAATTAAACTGTTAATAAACAATGATTTCACAAAAGATTTGATTGCTCTAGTTGATAGCGGAGCAGATTTGAATTGTATCCAAGAAGGTATTATACCAACAAAATATTTTCAGAAAACAACTCATAGACTTAGTTCAGCTAATGGTGAACCTTTACAAATTAATTATAAACTGCCTAAAGCTTATATTTGCAATAATAAGATGTGTATAGCTAATAGCTTTATTTTAGTCAAAAACCTTACTAATCAGATTATACTTGGAACACCTTTTTTAAATCAAATTCTTCCTCTACAAAGGGTGGATAAAAATTCAATTGTTGGAACATATGAGGGGAAACAGGTAATTTTTAATTTTGTTTCTGAACCAATCACAAGGTTCATAAATAATGTAAAAGAATCTTTGTTACAAGCAAAAGAAAATCAAATAAACTTTCTTAAACAAGAAGTAAATTACATTACAATAGAAGAAAAGCTAAAAAATCCTAAATTACAGGAAAAAGTAAATTTAGTCCAACATCAATTCTCTTTACAAATATGTAATGACCATCCTAATGCTTTTTGGGATAGAAAGAAACATATTGTTTCTCTTCCTTATGAAGAAGACTTCAAGGAAAGCCAAATACCTACGAAAGCGAGACCATGTCAAATGAATTCTGAATATTTACAATTATGCAAAAAAGAAATAAAAACCTTAATTGAGAAAAGTCTTATTAGACCCTCTAAATCTCCTTGGTCCTGCACAGCTTTTTATGTAAATAAACATTCTGAACAGGAAAGAGGAATTCCAAGGTTAGTAATAAATTATAAACCATTGAATAAAGTTTTAAAATGGATTAGATACCCTATTCCAAATAAAAAAGATTTATTGGATAGATTACATAATGCTGTAATCTTTTCAAAATTTGATTTAAAATCAGGATACTAGCAAATCCAAATAGAAGAAAAGGACAGGTATAAAACTGCTTTCATGGTTCCAATAGGACATTATGAATGGAACGTAATGCCATTTGGATTAAAAAATGCTCCTAGTGAATTTCAAAATATTATGAATGATATATTCATTTCTTATAGTGATTTTATCATCGTATATATTGATGATATCTTAGTATTTTCAACAAATATTGAAACACATTTTAAACATTTAGAAATATTTAAGAATATAATAATCAAAAATGGTTTGGTTATAAGTAGACCCAAGATGGTTTTATTTCAAACTAATATAAGGTTTTTAGGACACAATATTGAAAAAGGAAATATAATTCCTATTAACAGAAGTATAGAATTTGCTTCAAAATTTCCAGATGAAATAATTGATAAAACCCAATTACAAAGATTTTTAGGAAGCTTGAATTATATTTCTCCTTATTATCAGGGTCTAGCAGATGATACCGCTATCTTATATGATAGATTAAAAAATAATCCTCCTCCTTGGACTAAATATCATACTAAGGCAGTCCAAAAAATTAAACATCGAGTAAAAAACCTACCATGTTTAATGTTAGCTAACCCAGAATGGGAAAAAGTTGTTGAAACAGATGCCAGTGAAATAGGTTACGGTGGCATATTAAAACAAATATCTCCAATTGATAAGAAAGAATTTCTTGTTAGATTCCATTCAGGAAAATGGAATAAAAGTCAGAAGAATTATGCTAATATTGCTAAAGGAATCTTAGCTATAGTCAAATGCGTTTTGAAATTCCAAGACGATTTATATAATCAAAAATTTATTATAAAAACTGATTGTCAAGCTGCAAAATATATGTTTAATAAAGATTTTAAACATGATGTCTCCAAACAAATGTTTGCAAGATGGCAGTCTAATTTAGCACCATTTGATTTCGACATAATATATAAAAAAGGTACTGATAATAGTTTACCTGATTATTTAACAAGAGAATATCTTAACCCTATTCTACAGGAATAATGGTGTATAAGGGACCCCTGAGAATAATTATTTCATTAATAGATAGAAGAATCAATTTTTATAATCAAATGAGCACAATGCATGCTTTTCATATCCATAATTTAAACATGGATTTTTCATTTTCATCTCACCAAAAACAATTTCTTTTAAATTACGAATGGCAGCAATATAACTGCTACAAGGATCGAATTGAGATTCTAAAGGAAAACAAGAAAATAATTTCTTGTGGATAACTTATATTTTATTTCAGGTATGTATCCTCGTGGAAGAGGAAATTATTTTCATTCCTCTAATAGAGGAATAGGGAGAGCTAGTCAAAATAATAGCAGAGTAATTGCGCAAATTGGGCAACAAAGGCTAATAGCTGCTAATATCGCAAATATTGCAACCACTTCTAGTAATACTGGAAGTAATGAAAACCAGGATTCTTTATTAGAAGAATTCCTTTCATGGAAAAACTCCAGAAAAGAGGCTAATAAACCCTCATATGTGAATATTACTACAGAAGACCCAGATGATGGAGCATATAATCAGACTCCATACAAGGAGATAATATTACTCCTTGAATTTAAAGATCTTAAATATAAAGATCAACCATGGATTTTAATCCAAAAATATATGGATACAGGATCATATCCTGCAGGATCTTATAAACCCAGATTATATTATGAGACGATTCTACGATCCACAGAATCTTGTGAGATTACACATTATAATTCGGGTAATACCCAGATTTACAATTTCAGCAAAGTAATAATTAAACAGATAATATCCGTTGAGACATGGGGAACATCTCCTCTTAAAGAGAGAGAAGTTTATCACCCTGAATCTAGGGCACCATTAAAATTTAATTATTGGGATTATATAGAGGCATTTAATAAAGCCTTTTTATATGAAAATTCAAAGAAGAAGCATTCTTGGTTCTTCAAAATATGTCCACAAGTTTATAACTTGGATATTCCAAATTGGTTTAATAAATGGTGGATGTCATATGGTCCAGCTATAAAAATTCTACCTGAACCTTATAAAGGATTTTTTCAGAAATGGTCTGAAGTTTCTCCAACTCTAATAGAAATGGAGTATAACAATATAAATATTGAAGGAATATCTTCATTGCATTATTTCACTCAGTTTGGAATCCCTTGGATCTGGAAGTGGTCTCCAGAAGTTGGTTATACCCAACAAAATATCCCATGTTTAAGAAGGACTTTTTATACAAAGTTCTGGAAGAAAATGAATAAAATGGATGATCAAGGTAATATTGAAGGCCAAGAAACGATAGACTTAATAAAGTATACAATTGAAGAATATGAAGAACAAATACGTTTGAAACAACGGAAAGAGGCTCCTAGTCCATTCAGACAAATTGTCAAAAAGATTCAACTATCAAATGATCAATTATCAAAAGATGAAATTATTCAGAAGTACTTAGAAGAAGTCAAGAAGGACCTAATTAAAAACCTTCAACCAGAAAAAAGGTCTGATATGTCTATAACATCTTCAGAAAATAATGAAGCAGCTGAAGATGCTCAAAATGTTTATGAAGATGAAGAGCTTGATGGAGAACTTCTGGAAGCTGAATTAGCATCGTTAAAGGAATCCCTGACAACACAGAAAGACAAGAAAAAGATGGTTCAAAAATATTGAATAAAGAAGAATCTACTTTAATAAAGCTGACTACTTTAATAAGGGAGAATCTGCTTTAATAAAGCAGGCTGCTTTACTCAATTATAAGCAGATATAATTATGAAGACTTTTGAAAATTTTCAAAAAGCAGAATTATTGTAGTTTGTTTGTATACTGAGACTCTCATTATAAAAAGAGCTCAGATTAATTCAGGAAGGCATCACTTCCTTCTCTAGTATCTATAATATCTTAGCTATTGTAAAAATTCTCTCTATTAAATAAAAAGTCTGAAGTTTGTGAAGACAACTTAATCTGCACATAATCCCTTTAAAGGTTAGTATACTTAACTTTTCTTTATTATTATTTAGCTTAATGACAAGCTAAATCCCAAAGTGTTGAATTAACCCAGATGATATAAGTCATAAACCATGACTCAAAAAAAAAAAAAAAAAAAAAGAGTCATGGATGAAAATTTTTTAGGTTGGTTCTATATTAAAACAGGCATAATATTAATATCGTGGTCGAATTATGGTAGCCCGTTTGTTGCCGTGTTGATTAAAGGCGTTTCTAGGGCGTGGCCTGTACTGACCGCATGTTAATACTATTAGCCAGTTGAAATATGGGTAAAGAAACCATAGTACCTAAAGTTTCATACACGATTCTTTACAAGTTACTTTTTACAATGTATTATGTATGTATTATGTATTATGGTATCATATTTTAAATTAAATCAATTAAAAAATAAATTAATATTTAATAAACTTTGATACATCATCAAAATGTGAAAATTGTTGAGGGACAATATAAACTTTTAGCTTTTTGGTGATTCGAAAATTTTATACTTATTGTTTTGTTTTTTCAAAATGCTTATTAGTTGTGATAATGAAAGTTTTTTAGTTGGTAAAAATAGAAATCAAAATGTGAAAAAGAAAAATTTAGTCATGGACTCTTGAAACACATGAATTGAGGTTACACAAAACTGCCAAAGACAAAATATAAAAGGGTTCCCAATATAAAAAGACAAAACTTAATGGATGTTACATAACTACCTTCATTTTCTTCCTAGCATTTCTTTTACACTAGCTCTTACTCAAGTTCTAGTTTTGCCACCACCGACTAAAACATTTTTCAAAGGACACTTTTTACACTCTAAATTCTTTACTTTAATTACCTACGGTGGGCATACATTACCTACGATGGGCACTGACTGATTAATGACTTATCATTCACTAATGCGTACTCATAAACATGACACTTTGGCAGGCGGACGATGGGCAGCAACCCACCCTTCCGAAGCCATAAATCCGCCCCTGAATGTGTTGGCTTTTCACGTTCTTCTGGATCTCTAGTAGATCTAGAGTTATATCTTTTCAATGGTGTCCGATGGTTTGACTTTAGGGGTTATTTTGGCTAAGCTTTTGAAATTGCTTAAGCTTAAGCCTAGCCCACAACCTGTAAGACTGATGATCGTGTGGCATGCATTTGAAATGCTAAACGGGATATATCGGTGTAATCATGTTGATAAACGCATACCTGAGATCCCTAAATGTTATTTAATGTTGGAGAATCATATCCAACTAAGGTATGCATCAGTGTAAGCGTGTTGATAAACGCTATCTGAGATACCTAAGTGTTATTCAAAGTTAGAGATTCATATATATCATCGTGTAAGTAATGATATATAATGTCAGATTGTTCATCGAAAATAGATCGTTGATCTTATCTTTGGCGTCACAGAAAATTTCTAATATGCATTGGTGAAATCATGTAGACACATACCCGTGCGAATTCTAAAGACTATTTTTGTTTAGAAATTCTTGTTATACTAAATCCTTTATACCATTGAACTAGTTTTGTTAGTGTTAGAAATATTGTTTATTTACGCAGTATATGACAAAATAATATAATGATTAAACACATTGAACATTGTTTGTGTATAACTTTAGTCAAATGGTCTCACAAGTATCATATCTAATATTGCTTGTTCGCTTATATTGTAACAATCACTAATAACTATCTAAATGCACGTATAAATATTATAAACAAATTGACATGAATATAACTGATAATAATATTAATACAGGTAGAATATTTACAAGTAAAAAAAGATAGAGAGTAGACAAACAATATTAGTCCAAATATTCTAACAGTTCAAGTAGAGAAATGGAGAAATGTGTATTTAAACCTAAGGCAGATTTAATAGAATGAGCATTTGGCTTTATATCATGATCTTATTTAATCATTTCATTTCTTCCATGATTATCCAGCAACCCTGGCCATGCCAATTGTGACAAAATGAATCTCATGATAAATCTGGGATATAGAAGTATCCCTCTTTCCAGTTCAATGCTGTCACCCATATCTCGTAACAAATGCTTGGAGTAGTTGTAGGTTGTTGTTTCACAATAGCATGAACTATTTGTTACACTTCTTATGGCACAAAATCCTAGTCACTAACCTTGTCTGAAAAACATGAACAATGTTGTGTACAAAAGAATGTCATTCTTCAGAGAGGTGCTTTTTGTTCACCTCGTTATGGCGAAACGTTCTGGTATAGCCCATCTCCTAAAAAGTCTGGTGCACGTCATCTTAAGAGAATAAGACTATGGCTTGAGCATCAATTTATTCGTAGGGCAGCACGAATTCCGCTTGACCAACACCAATTTTGACCCATTTACCACACCATGAATTTCTCGATTTAAATGCCCATTTACTATACATACATACATAAATACATATGTACGTATGTACATACATACATACATACATACTATTAAAGATGAGTTCATTCGTTATAATATTCAGTTCGTTATGAAGTAACGGATGAGCTCATTCGTTAACAACCCCATTCGTTAAGAACTGGGTAACGAACTAGAAGTTTAGCTGAATGACAGAAAGGTCACTGGACTTAGAAAAGAATGATATAATTACATAATAGCCCTTGGACTTTATTAATTAATAAAAGATGCCTTAAAGGATTAATGGGTTGACAATAAAATATTATTAAAGAATTTTATGGATAATTGCTTACTCGAACTGATAATCTTAAATCGTTCATATATTTCCGATGGTACCTCTAAAACTGGTATTAGAGCCACGCAAATTTCTTTCGCGGAGGCTCTAGCTGATGAATTTAACATACATGAATATGAGTTTAATAACTTAATATACTTAAATTCAAATTCCATAAATAATACTTTTATAATACTAAGTATATTAAGTATATTAAGTTAATATGGATAATTTCATTTTAAAATTTATGATTTTACATATTAAGTTAATATACATAGGGATCAAGTATATTAAGTTATGATTTTAATAACTTAATATACTTAAATTTCTTTCGCGGAGGCTCTAGCTGATGAATTTAACATTATAAAAGTATTATTTATGAATTTCAAATTTAAGTATATTAAGTTATTAAAATCATATTCATGTATGTTATGAAATTATGTACTTAATATGAAATTTCTTTCGCGGGCGCTCTAGCTGATAAATTTAACATACATGAATATGATTTAAATAACTTAATATACTTAAATTTGAATATGAAATTATCCATATTCATAAATAATACTTTTAACATACATGAATATGAAATTATCTATATTCATGTATGTTAAATTATACATGCATGCATGCATGCATGCATACATACTCACATATATACTCACACACATACATACATACATGCATGCATGCATGCAAACATACATTTCATGCATACATACATACAGACATACATACATACACGCAAACATACATTTCATGCATACATACATACATACATACATATATACATACATATGATGACCGTCGTTTTAGTCATTCAAAAACCTAGTTAAACTACATAGATAGAGTAAGTACGTATCCACGAGGAGCATGTGGTTAGTATTACAAATTTGTTTGATTATTTAATCTAATTTTAACTAACTAAGATGGACGAATGATGTCAAACAAAAATTAGAAGTTTGATTTTAAAAACAATTTAAAGAAAATGCAACCTCCTCCAGGTTTCAGGTTCTAGGTTTCACACAAAACTCGTTTCATTAATTGGACACCACATAGATATGGTGTTGGAAATTAGTTAAAGTAGATATTGAGACAGGCTTTTGTCATCAAACCTATACAATTCAATTACTCAGTCTACTAGTATCAAGTCAACCCCCTTTAGTCACCCAACCCACTTCTAGGTTTTGTCATCAACCGAACATGGTTGTAAAGAAAAAACTCAAAGCACCAACAAACTGTTTAATTAACTAATACTTCATTCTGTTAAATGTTTGTCATCACATAAACAAATCCAATACATAAACAAACAAAATTGAGTGCTTAACCTATATGAACCATTCACCCGGAGAAAGTTACAACGAGATTAGCCCTGCCACATCATGGTAATTGCTTCTTGATTTGTGTGACACGTCAAAGAGGCTCCTGCCCTTGCGTCTCTCTTTTGCCTTCCTCCAAAAACAGCCGTCCAAGCATTACCTCGTACCTCTCCACCTGTTACCTTATGCGTGACCCCTTTAATTCTTTTCTCACAACCAACTTGTTCTTTGGGTCCATGATCCACTCTAGACTTATAGCCCATTAATTTCTTCAAATTATATTCTTACTTCGTTAAACCACCGGCGCACTATCCATGTATATTTCTAATTAGTTCATGATGTGGGAAATTGCATTTTCCTTTAAGCTCACGTGAATGCTTCTGTTAAAGAAAACTCAATTAAATATGTATGGATTTATATGATAGAAAGATGATGAATGATTTAGATTTATTAATGGACTCAAATCAATATTAGAGTGAGTAACATTAGACGTGCTTGTATCATAATATATCTTTTTATCATATTGTTAGTTTAGTTTAATATGATTATTTAAGCTTATTTATCTTCATAACTTATAAATTATAAAAACTACCCATACATAGATTGTCTAACATATAATTACGAATAAAATCATCCATTTATATATATTTAGCGCACGTAAAACAACCACTCATCAACATACATATATACATACGTACGTACGTACGTACGTACGTACGTATATACATACACACATATGTAACATCCCGTTTTCTCGTTTCGGTTAATAAATAAGATATGAGTTACTCTGAGTTGGGCTTGTGTTGGGTTAAATAGATATGAGTTATGGACTTGGGTTAAAAAGGAAAGAAATAAAAACCATGGGCTTAAGCCCATGACCCATCATATATAAACAATAATTACCCCATAATCCATTCATTTCACATGTTAGTGCACAAAAATTTGATACTGTGGATATGTTATCCTGGCATATGTCTGGATCAGTTATCCTTAGCATGTATTCCAGATCGTATTAGGATCAATGATCCTCAGTATTTATTACTAATTAACGGTTGTTCTCATGTGTAGTATAATATTTAGCAGGTATAACGATTAGAAGACACAGTCTATCCACTAACGTGCAGCCAAGAAGATATTGACGTGTCTAGATCAATTATCCTTCTGAAGAGTTCCAGAGCTATGTCTGGATCATGGATCCTCGGTATCTGGTGTTATTAACGGTTGTTTCTTATATGAAGGCTGATATTTATCAAGTATAACGGCTCCAAGACCTGGTCTACCCCTTATTTCGCAGCCTGAGTGATGGAGCACGTGGTCAAAGTGGCGGTTACGAATATATTGAAGGCAATGGCGGATTTTTAGGGATTATTAGTTAATAGTCTTTAATATTAATAACTCCATTGAGTTATTGTCTTTTATGTATAAATAGAGGTATGATCAGCTAGGAAAACACACCCAATACACTCTGCTCACTACGAATTCAGCAGCATACACACACACATAGCTTTCATTGTATCAATGATCATAATCTCCACCATTGTAACCCGATTTTCGATTAATAAACTTGACGGTGATAGTTTTCACCGTCCGGGGGTTTTTTGTGCCGGAGGCCACAGTAATCATATATTCGTCGACCAAAGGTTACCTTGTTGATCATTGACTAAAGTAATCCGACCAAAGATAATCTTATTAATTCTTGACCGGAATTATTTTACCAAAGATTACCTTGATAAGTTTTTACCGAAGTAAGACTATCTTAGTTAAGGGCTTTTTCCCTCGTAATCATATCATAGTGTTTATCTCCATTTCGTTCATATAATCGCTGTGTTCATCAGGATTTCATTTATACATTCGTTGTTATCATTTTAGCACCTTACCTCACTTAACAGATTTGGATACTTGATCCTTAGTTGATTTTTGTCCAAAACAATTTGGCACCCACCGTGGGGCAATTAGTGCTATAATCTAGATTATTCCTATCATTTTCAACATTTTCATATCCATATCACTATCAATGGCCTCTCAATAGACCTCTACTTCATCAACCATGCTGGCTACGGTCCGGCCCCTCTCTCTTCGAGGACTTTGCCGCCGATGCCTCCGCCAATCACGGGAGCTCCAAAGACCACCGCGGCTGGAAACAAGACACAAATTCCAGTCCTCCAGAGCTCAAAAACCACTGCTGCCACTTCGGTGGTCAAATCTAACAATGATGTTTCTGCTATGTTTTCACAAGTTAAGGCATACATGGAGCAGCAGAACAAAACCAACCAGAGGATTCTACGTGAAATTGAAGATCTCAAGAAAAGAAAGAGGCCGGCGGAGGATCAGACTCCCTTGATGCCTAGGGTGCTGGAATTCTCTACTCCAGGATCCGTGGTTCAACATACTCAAGGATCCTCGACCTTCCAACAAGGATCATCCATCCTTCAACCAGGATCCGTGGGTCAGCATACTCAAGGATCCTCGATCTTCCAACAAGGATCATCCATCCTTCAAGCAGGGTCCGTGGGTCAGCATACTCAAGGATCCTCGATTTTTCAGCCAGGATCATCTATCCTCCAACAAGAGTCCATGGTTCAACCAGCTCAAGGATCCTCAAGCCTTCAGCAAGGACCATCGATCCTTCAACCAGGATCCTCCAGATTGTATCTTCAAAGATCCTTCAACTCCCAACCACTAGGATCCTTCATCCACAATCAAGGATCCTTCTTCAAGGATTCTTAGGGGTTCAACATCAAAGGTCTTCGGAGGTCCATGAAGGAGACATTATCCCCATGCAGACCATAGCTTCTGGAGGACCAACTCCTATCGCAGATTCTTCTTATCCCAACTACACTTCTGGGATGCCAACGTTCAACCAATCAAGAGGTATCGCCTATAATCACATATCCTTAGACACTAACCTTGGCTCTATGCAGGATACATGTATCAATAAGGCTATGGATAGGAACTTCAGAAGCTTAAGGATATGATATCCAGCGTGCCAGGAGTGGTCCGTCCAATTCCTGAAATACCAGAAGGGAGCCACAAGCTGTCCAGATTTGCTCCACCGATATGCGATGCGGAGATCCCGAAACGCTTTCAAACCCCAACATGAAGGTGTATGATGGGACCACTGATCCGGAAGAACACGTGGCTCAGTATAGGGAAAGGATGAAGATCAACCCAATTCCTAAAAGACTCAAGGAAGCTTGTCTATGCAAGGGTTTCGGATCCACACTAACAGGATCTGCACTTAAATGGCTGCTAAGTCTTACTCCTTATTCTGTTACATCTTTTTCACATTTAGTTAACTTGTTCAACAGCCAGTTTTCTTGTAGTAGGAAATTTGAGAAGTTAACTAGTGATTTATATAGAGTTGTCCAACCTTATGATGAATCCTTAAGGGATTTTGTTACAAGGTTTGGCAGGGAAGCTCTAGAAATCCCTAATCTTGACATGGCTACCGCTGTTGAAACATTCAAGATGGGACTTCAGAAGGGCTCCCCCTTTTATAATGATCTTGTGATGACTCCGTGCAGGAACCTAGATGAAGTAAGAAACAGGGCACTCAGATTCATACAATTGGAAGACGACAAGAGGATCCAGGATCGTCTGGGGGCTCAAACAAAACAGGAATCCCCTGAAAAGAATAAAGGATCCTCATACAGGAACAACAACTCAAAGCCGTACACCAAGTTCAACAATCAAAACGTACGAGTAGTTGAAGAAGGAGATGGTGATGAAGACTATCCCTGCATCTCCGAGTATTGTTTCTCCGTAGATACCCATGGCTCAATTTGTGCCATGAAGGATCTAGGGGAAAAAGCAAGGTGGCCCCGAAAGAACGAGAAGACTGCCACCTTCAAAGACAAGTCTAAGTGGTATGCTTTCCACGAAGATTTTGGTCACATGACAGACGAGGGCATTGGCTTAAGGAGGGAAATTGGATACCTCCTGAGCAAGGGTCACTTTAAAGAACTCTTGGGAAGGAAGAGATCCAGGATCCTGAAGATCTTCCACAAAAAGCAACACCACCACCACCAGACGCTCACGTGATCAACTTCGTCTCCAGAAAATACGGCATGATTCAAACTTCTTGTCCCACAGAAGAATTCGAGTTGGATGATGAAAGAAGACCGCTCATCCCCACTACTCGAATAACTGATGAAAGGATATTCTTCGATTCGAGCATCCAGGATCCTCACCAGGATGAACTAGATGCACGAATGGTCAATTTCATCTCTGGAGGATCTGACATATGTGGAACTTCCTTCTCAGCATCAAAAAGGTTCGCCAAAGAGATCAAGTTGGACAATGGAGACCGACCAATAGTATCCACCACTTTAACGACAGACAAAAGGATCTTCTTCGATGAGGAAGACAAACTAAACATCAAGGATCCTCACCATGATGGTTTAATTATTACTTTATTTATTGCTAACCACTATGTACGCAGGATCTTAGTGGACGGTGGAAGCTCGATCAACATCATCCAGCATGATGTCCTTAAGAAGATGAACATTCCAGATTCCGAGATCGTCCCTAGAACATCAGTGCTAGTCGGTTTCAGCGGAGAAACCAAGAAGACATTGGGGGACATCAACCTTCCAATTTATATTGAAGGGTTAAATTCATAAAAAAAATTATGTGTAATTGATAACCTTGTTGTTGCAATGTTATTTTAGGTAGGCCCTAGATCCATGGGATGAAGGCGGTGGCCTCAACCTACCACCAATGCATCAAACTACCAACTCCTTGGGGAGTAGTAAGGATAGATGGTGACCAAGTGGAGGCCAAGAATTATTACTCTTCATCCATGAAGCCGACAACTAAACAGACGATAGCATAGCAATTACAGCAAAATCCTAGGAATGTACTGGAAGCTCGAGAGAAGGACCTAAAAGAAGTATCTTTAGATCCTGAAGATCCAGACATGAAGGTGTTCCTAGGATCCTGTATCACTGACGAGATCGAGGAGGATATAATATCCTTCCTAAAGCGACGAAAATCCACGTTTGCCTTCAGACATTCAGACATGACAGGTATTTCTAAGGAGGTAATTACTCATAAATTGGGCCTTGATCATTCTATTAAATCCGTCCATCATAAGCGAAGGAAATTCGCTCCTGAGAGGAACGCGATCATACAAGAAGAAGTTGAAAAACTTCTTAAGGCCGGTACGATCAGAGAGGTTAAGTATCCTCGATGGTTAGCTAATGTGGTTGTAGTTTCAAAAATAATGGAAAGTGGAGGGTATGCGTTGATTTTACAGATTTAAACATGGCATGTCCCAAGGATCCTTTCCCGTTACCACATATAGACTCCATGGTGGATGCAACGGCAGGACATGAAATGCTTATCTTTATGGATGCTTCCTCTGGATTTCAACAAATTCAGATGGAACCATCTGATCAAGAGGATACCGCATTCATGACTCCTACCGGCATATATTGTTATATTGCTATGCCATTTGGGCCAAGAAATGCAGGGGCAACATACCAAAGATTAGTCAACATGATGTTCAAGGATCAGTTGGGTAAGACTATGGAGGTCTACATAGATGATATGGTAGTGAAGTCAAAGAAAGCTGAGGATCACCTTAGAGACCTCGAGGAAGCATTCAATATCCTTGACCATTATAACATGAAACTAAATCCGTCTAAATGACATTTCGGTGTTAAGGCTGGATAGTTTTTGGGATATATGGTCACAAAGAGAGGAATTGAAGCAAGTCCAGAGCAAATCGAAGCCATTGTCAATCTCAAATCTCCTGCAAATGCCAAAGACGTCCAGAGACTCACCGGAAGAATAGCGGCCTTGAATAGATTCATCTCAAGATCCTCCGAGAAGCGCAAAGACTTCTATGATATTCTTAGAAAGAACAAGAAATTTGAGTGGACTGCAAAGCATAAAGCTGCACTTACAGCACTGAAGGATTACTTATCCTCAGCTCCAGCCCTAATGAAGCCTGTGGATGGAGAATCCTTGTATTTATTTCTTGCCGTCACAAGAAATGCAGTGAGTGCAGTCTTGGTAAAGGATCACGAAGGTAAACAACATCCCGTTTATTATGTAGTAAAAGTTTTTTGGACGCAGAGGTCAGGTATTCTCACCTTGAAAAATTAATTCTTGCTTTAATTATGGCCTCAACCAAGTTGAGACACTATTTTGAAACACATACTATTATTTTGAGAACTAACTATCCTATTAAGAATGTGCTTAGAAAACCAGAAATGTCAGGTAGGATGGCCAAGTGGGCTGTGAAGCTGAGTGCATATGACATTCAGTATGAGCTTAGAACAACTATCAAATCACAGGCATTAGCAGACTTTTGGCTGATTTCAGCAGTGACATGCAAAAGAAAGCTGATTTAGAAGTACAACAACTAGAAGAAACCAAGGATCCTTGGATCCTCTTTACAGATGGAGCATCCAATATAAGAGGAACAGGTTTGGGCATACTACTGAAATCGCCACAGGGGGACATAATACCCCTGTCCATTGCATGCGCATTTCAAGCCACCAACAATGAGGCAGAGTACGAAGCACTCGTCGAAGGTTTACTTTTAGCAAAAAGCATGAGGATCAGGTATCTTCAAGTTTATATGGATTCTTTACTTATAACTAACCACTTTAAACGGTTCTTATGCCGTGAAAGGTGAGAAAATGATCAAATATTTAGAAGTTGTGAAGGAATTAGCAAAATCCTTCGAGTTGTTTAGTATTATTCAGGTACCAAGAGAGGAAAATGTCGGGGCGGATGCCTTAGCAAATTTAGCCTCGTCCTTGAAAATTCCAGAAGATACAAAGATCCAATTATCTACATACTCTCGCCAGCAATATGAGAGCAAGAGGTTGGGGAGATAACAAGTTACAAACAGATTGTACTTTTGGATCCATTATCCTCAGCCAGCCAAGGATCTTGGATCCTCCCAATAAAAAAATACATCCAAAATGGAGAAATTCCAGCCACAGAGAATCCCAAATCTTTCAAACTCAAGGTATCAAAATATATTTTATTAGATGATATGCTATACAGAAAATCTCTTGCAGGTCCATACTTGAGGTGCATAGAGGATCCTGAAGTCCAAGAGGTACTCAAGGACTTTCATGAAGGTGATTGCGGCAACCACACAGGGGGAAGAGCATTATTCTCCAGGATACTTAGGACTGGGTACTTCTGGCCGACGATGAAGAAGGATGCAATGGAGTACTCAAAAAAGTGTGATGCTTGTCAAAGGCATGCAAACATCCTTCACCAGCCAACAGAACCAACGTATCCTGTATCCTCTTCATGGCCTTTCATGAAGTGGGGAATGGACATTATTGGTAAGCTTCCAAAGGCTCTAGGTGGAAAGGTCTTTATGCTTGCCATGACAGACTACTTCTCCAAATGGATTGAAGCAGAAGCATTCGTGCAAGTCCGAGAAAGGGAAGTTATATCCTTTATTAAATGAAATATTATAACTAGATTTGGTATCCCTTCTGAAATTGTTTGTGACAATGGTTCCCAGTTTATCGGGAAAAGAACCACTAACTTTTGGACAGTTCGGGCATCAAGATGATTACCTCTACTCCAGTGCATCCTCAAGCTAATGGTCAAGTATAGTAAAGCAACAAGATAATCATCAACAACTTGAAAAAGAAGCTAGGATCCAAGAAAGGAAAATGGGCCGAAGAGCTACCATATGTACTTTGGGCCGACAGGACGACACCAAAAAATGCAACAGGCCAAACACCCTTCTCATTAGTGTTTGGGTCAGAAGCAGTTATCCCTACAAAAATGGTGGTTCCAACAGCTAGGACAAGCATCCGTGATCCTGAGGTCAATAGAGAAATCCTTCTCGAAGACTTGGATACTGTGGAAGAACTCAGAGACTTAGCCAAAATCAGAATGGCAGCTTATCAACAAAGGGTAGCTGGGGCATACAACAAGAATATCAGGATCAAAAGATTTCAAGAAGGAGATTTAGTTTTAAGTAAAGCCTTCAAAAACACAACCAATCCGGCTGATGGGAAGTTAGCACCCAAATGGGAAGGTCCTTATCTGATCGAGTCGGAGGCAGGAAAGGGGGCATATCATTTGCTCACTATGGAAGGCAACAGGTTACCAAGAGCATGGAATGCTATCCACCTCAAGAAATATTTTTTCTGATGAGGATCAGTATCCTTTGAGGATCAAGTATCCTTAAAGGGTCAAGGATCCCAAAATTGGTAATATCTATCTGATTACTTATTCTTTTCAATTTCTTATTATTTTAGGGATAATGTATTCTTAACTATTTGTCCCTTCCAAGTTTTAAGTAACAATGCAGGTTTCAATAAGAGGTTCAATGTCTAAGAGGTTGGTCACCTCTCCCTCACGCTTAAGGTACATCGCTATTTTCCTTGGCCTAGCCCACGTTTGGGTATGACCCCCGATGGTCATATCCTCTAAGGTTTAAAGGTTTTCACCTTTCTTATAAATAGAGTTTCTACACTCTCGCCTGGAGCGCACGCTATCCAACGTATAATCCGGGGCAGCGGGACCAGTACACGCTTAGTGGTTGACAATTTCATTGCTTTCGGCTATATGGAGGATCCTAAGATTTATGGTAGACGTACCATACCACCGGTTTATAACGTTTTCACGTTATCTCAAGACAAAGGTTTCTAACATTTTCATGTTAGCTAAGGTTTTGGCGTTTTCACGTCACTCACGTTTGGGCTAAATCCCGGGTTGGGCGAGTCCCCAGTTAACATCCGTATATTGGGCCAGTCCCCAGTTTGGGCTTGTCCTTAGTTTAACATCAGGATATTTGGGCTTGTCCCCAATTTATTTGGGCTTGTCCCCAGTTCACGGGCTTGTCCTCAGTTCATGGGCTTGTCCCCAGTTGCACGGGCTTGTCCCCAGTTTATTTAATGGGCTTGTCCCCTGTTTGACGGGTCTAACCCCGATTAATTTTATAAGTTCTTTGCAACAAATATTCTAAGTTCAAATTGCGAGAATCAAGACTTGTGGATTCAAAATCCTTAACGTAATTCTATATGGATCATGAAGGGATCATTACTTATGGTAACCTAGTTCTAATTAGACCTTCTGGGAGAAGGATATACAGCCGGAAGGGAAGCTCACATGGAAACTCCATTGATATGTGACAATTATATCCAACTTGTCAAATCTCATATGTTTTTGCAGGAAGTTTGATTTCAAAGGCAAAATGACATCTATGATCTTATCACAACCGCCATTTTGGGGGCAATTGTTAGTGCACAAAAATTTGACACTGTGGATATGTTATCCTGGCATATGTCTGGATCAGTTATCCTTAGCATGTATTCCAGATCGTATCAGGATCAATGATCCTCAGTATTTATTACTAATTAACGATTGTTCTCATGTTTAGTCTAATATTTAGCAGGTATAACGATTAGAAGACTCAATCAATCCACTAATGTGCAGCCAAGAAGATATTGACGTGTCTAGATCAATTATCCTTCTGAAGAGTTCCGAGCTATGTCAGGATCATGGATCCTCGGTATCTGGTGCTATTAACGGTTGTTTCTTATATGAAGGCTGATATTTATCAAGTATAACGGCTCCAAGACCTGGTCTACCCCTTATTTCGCAGCCTGAGTGATGGAGCACCTGGTCAAAGTGGCAGTTACGAATATATTGAAGGCAATGGCAGATTTTTAGGGATTATTAGTTAATAGTCTTTAATATTAATAACTCCATTGAGTTATTGTCTTTTATGTATAAATAGAGGTATGATCAGCTAGGAAAACACACCCAATACACTCTGCTCACTACGAATTCAGCAGCATACACACACACACACACACAACTTTCATTGTATCACTGATCATAATCTCCACCATTGTAACCCGATTTTCGATTAATTAACTTGACGGTGATAGTCTTCACCGTCCGGGGGCTTTTATGCCGGAGACCATGGTAATCATATATTCATCGACCAAATGTTACCTTGTTGATCATTGACTAAAGTAATCCGACCAAAGATTATCTTATTAATCCTTGACCGGAATTATTTTACCAAAGATTACCTTGATAAGTTTTGATCGAAGTAAGACTATCTTGGTTAAGGGCTTTTTCCCTCGTAATCATATCACAGTGTTTATCTCCATTTCGTTCATATAATCGCTGTGTTCATCAAGATTTCATTTATACATTCGTTGTTATCATTTTAGCACCTTACCTCACTTAACAGATTTGGATACTTGATTCTTAGTTGTTTTTTGTCCAAAACATCCCATATTCCATACATCACCCAAACACACACTTAAGCTCTCTCTAGTTTCTCTCTTACCCTTAGCCGAAACCAAGAAGAAGAATCGATCCCGACCCGAGGTAATTAGAGTATGATATTGTATGGACCTAAACCCGCTAAATTTAATCGCGAAACGACGATCCGACACCCTTAAACCGTTAAAGTCACGAGATCCGGGTGAAATCGGGTACAAACCTATCAAAAGATGAACTTAGGGGTCATCCTAGCTCAGATCTGGATCGAACGAGACGAAAAACGGTGGAAAATAACCGAGATCTCGCTTTTCCGGCGAGATCCTGGTTTTTCGGCGATGACGGCGCTGGAAAGGTGGCGCCGGAAAAGTGTGTACGAGGATGTCAGAGAATATTTTGACATTCTGACCTAACCCTAATTCGTTAGCGGGGAAATGATGAACTAGCAAGTAATTCGTTAAGGAAGAATAACGAATTAGCTTAATTCGTTAAGCAGTTCGTTATGGGGGAATGACGAATGAACCCTTATTCATTAGAAGGTCCATTCGTTATAAAAGGGTCATTCGCTATAAGAACGGATTCATTATTAGGGTCAGTTCGTCTTAAAGGCCAGTTCGTTATGAAGGCCAATTCGCTATGAAGGTCAATTCGTTATGAAGTAACGAATTTGTCAATTCGTTATGAAAGACAGAAGTAACGAATGAACCCCAATTCGCTAAGAAATTGGATAACGAACTAGAGTTTGAAAGAATGACAGAAAGGTCACTGAACTTATAATAAAATGGATTAATTACAAAAAAGCCCTCTAACTTTTGAGTTAACAAATAAAATAATAAATTAGAAATTCTCATGAAAAATGTGTTAAGACACTTAATGGAAATAAAATTTTTCCAAGCTGACCTGGCAGCTCGACCCCAGCCAGGGGCTCTACCCCTTGGACCCAGCTAGGGGCATCTCAAGGAAGATTTTTATGTTTTATGTTTAATGTTTTTAAATGTGAAGGACAAGTTGTTGTTTAGGAAAAGTTACGAATTATTATGTGATGTTTTATGAAAGATTTAATATTCCGCGAAAGTTTTATTTAACTCTGATGTCTAGAACTGTGTTCACGAGTAAATCCAACTTCCAATGTAGGGCACCGGCGACGGGGCCTTACAAGTTCGTATCAGAGCAAAGTTCGAGAGATTTAAGCATCCTACATGCTTAGACTCGAACAGAGAATAGGATTTAAGTAAGAAAAGAAAGAAGATGCCAGTTCAAGATAGCCATGTGTCACTCAAGCAATCTCGGTAAAGGTAAAGTGTATTGTTAAATATTGAATGTTAATATTAGTTTGATTGCTAAAGAAAAGATATGTGAATGTTAGGGACATGACTAACTGATTGTTTGATTGAATAACTGTTTAAGAGTAGACTTAGCACAAATAGACTCATAAAGGGAAGTGTATACGACACGAAAAATAACGTGATCAGCTAATCACAGCTGGCCACTGTTATTACCTGTTAGCCTTACTATCCTTGTACTGAATAGTTCCTTGAGTGATGATGTTTATGTTTCTTATAGAATACGAATGGCCGGATCAAGGAAGACTGTTGAGCGAGGAGGTCGTACGGGACATCGTGGTAGGCCACACATTGTTCGAGAACTTTCTGTAAGAACAACCACTAACACTGAGGGAGAAGTAAGTGCAGCTGGTCGAAATTCGAGTAATAACGAAGGGTATCAACTTGAACCTGCTGTTCAAGCTGTCATTGCTCAAGCTGTAGAAACTGCTGTGAATAAATTGAATCCTGAAAGGTCTGCTGGAAGTCATGTAAGAACTGGTGAGAATTCTGGGGGGAAGAGTAAGAAAGATGATGAAGGAGAGAAGGGTGACTCGAGCAAAGTTCGATCGGTGAAGGTTGGTGACAGAAAGAGAGGCCGAGGTGGGTGTAACTACAAGTCATTCAAAGGTTACGACCCCCGAAGCTTACTAGTTTAGGAGACGCAATTGCCACCCTTCAATGGATAGCCGCGATGGACAAGGTTATTCGCATTAGTGAGTGCCGTCCCGACCAAGAAGTGGGTTATGCCACTCAGTCTCTTGGTGAGGAAGCTATGTATTGGTGGGAAAGTGTGGAGTAAAGGAAGAGTCAGGATGAGATTAAGGCGATGACGTGGGATGACTTGAAAGAGTTGGTGATGAAAAGGTTCCGTGCTGACGCCGAAGTTGAGAGGGCGGAGATGAAGTTCTTGAGTTTGAAGGCGTGTAAGATGACACTCCGCGAATACACCATTGAATTCTACCGCATGTCAAGGTTGGTGCCAGACATGGTGAACACCGAGGCCAAGCAGATCAAGTGTTACATTAGGGGACTACGTTAGAATGTTCGTGTATTAGTCAAGGCTAGTAGACTTGGTACTTTTGATTCTGCTGTAGGGCTCGCATAAATGGTTTACGACGACTTGTCGGTAGATGATGTGGTGGCGGAAGAGAAGAAGGATAAGAAATGGTTCGCTCCTACTAAACGACCCGGTACTCAAATGTGGATCCCTAAGAACAAGCAGCCGAGAGTTTGGTAGAAGAAGTTGTGCAAGACTTGTGGCAAGATACACGGTGGTGAGTTCCCTTTACCGTCTAGCGCCGTCCGAGATGAAAGAACTAATGTCCCAACTACAAGAACTCCATGACAAGGGTTTTATAAGACCAAGTGTTTCCCCATGGGGCGCACCGGTGTTGTTCGTGAAGAAGAAGGATGGAAGTATGAGAATGTGCATAGACTATCGCGAGTTGAACAAGCTTACGGTAAAGAATAGATATCCTTTGCCAAGGATTGATGATCTATTTGACCAACTGCAAGGTTCAAGTTGGTTCTCACGAATAGATCTCAGATTAGGCTATCATCTGCTGAAGGTGAAAGAGGCAGACATCCCTAAGACTGCGTTTCGGACGCGGTATGGACACTACGAGCTCTTCATGATGTCATTCGGTCTAACGAATGCTCCCGCAGCATTTATGGACATGATGAATATGGTGTGTCGGCCGATGTTGGATAAGTCAGTTATCGTCTTCATCGATGATATATTGATTTATTCAATGAGCGAGTCTGATCATGCCGAGCATCTGAGAGAGGTATTGGAGACTCTGAAGAAAGAGAAGTTGTATGCTAAGTTTTTGAAACGCGCATTCTGGTTGCGAGAAGTGAAATTTCTTGGTCATGTGATAAATCCTGAAGGGATTACCATGGATCCAGCTAAGATTGAGGTGATAACGAATTGGAAGACTCCGCAAAACCCGACTGATATATGTAGCTTCATAGGGTTAGTTGGCTATTATAGGAGATTCATCGAAGGCTTCTCCAAGATAGCTGCACCGTTGACCGGATGACCCGAAAGTTGGTAGTATTCAGTTGGGGTAAGTTTTCAAGAAGAAGCTTTTGTAGAATTAAAGAAAAGAGTCTCGCAAGCTCTAATTCTTGCTTTACCCAATGGTGATGAGGATCTGGTTGTTTGTACGGATGCTTCGCATCGCGGGTTAGGTTGCGTGTTGATCCAACGAGGAAAAGTGATAGCTTACGCGTCTAGACAGTTGAAAGTCCATGAGAGTACTTATCCGACACATGATTTAGAGCTAGCAACAGTAGTGCACGCTCTTAAGATATGGAGGCATTACTTGTACGGTACTAAGTGTACTATTTACACAGATCATAAGAGTTTAAATACTTCTTTGAGCAGAAAGAACTGAATATGAGACAGAGAAGGTGGTTAGAGCTGATAAAAGACTGCAACTGTGATATAAAGTACTATCCTGGTAAAGCTAATGTGGTCATCGACGCGCTAAGTCGTAAGAATGAGGAAGTCATTGCAACAGTGAAGTCATCATACCAGTTGATTTTAAACTCAAGTCTTTTTTGAAGAAATCATCAAAGTGCACTCAGAGGTGCGGGTAGATGAAGGGCTAGTGATGAAAGAAAGGATTTTCGGTCAGCAAGACGAGTTTATAGAAAACACGCATGGTGTTAAGACTAGGTTTGACCGTATGTGGATCCCACGCCATGGGGATCTTAGAGGTCGAATCTTAGACGAAGCTCATAAGTCAAGATATTCAATTCATCCAGAAACCACGAAGATGTACTAAGATTTGAAAAGAGAATACTGGTGGCCAGGAATGAAGAATGATGTAGTAGATTATGTCAGTAAGTGCCTAACTTGTTTACAAGTAAAAGCAGAGCATCAGAAGCCTTATGGAAAGATGCAACCTTTGGAGATACCAGAATGGAAATGGGAACACATCACCATGGATTTCATAACTAAGCTACCTCGTACAGCTAAACATCATGATACCATTTGGGTGATAGTGGACCGTTTGGCCAAAAGTGCTCAGTTTCTGCCAATACGAGAGGCTATCTCGTCAGAAACATTAGAAAGTTTGTTCATCAAAGAGGTTGTGACTAAGCATGAAGTACCGTTATCGATCGTGTCTGATAGAGATACTCGGTTTACTTCGAGATTCTGGAAGAATTTCCATGAAGCTATGGGAACGAGATTGAACATCGGTACAGGGTATCATCCTCAAACAGATGGACAGTCTGAAAGGACGATCCAAACCCTTGAGGATATGCTACGTGCTTGTGTTTTAGTCTTTGGAGGAAGTTGTGATGATCATCTGCATCTGGCAGAGTTCTCCTATAGCAACAACTACCATTCAAGTATTGGAATGCCGCCGTTTGAAATGCTTTATGGTAGACGATGTAGGACCCTAGTATGCTGGGGAGAGATTGGTCAGAAAGATATTGGAAGTTTAGAAGTTGTTCAAGAAACCACTTTAAAGTTCGACCAAATTAAGGCAAGAATGAAAGCTGCTCAAGACCGTTAGAAATCGTATGCTGATAAGCGGCGATGACCAATTGAGTTTAACATTGGTGACAATGTGATGCTCAAGGTCTCGCCTCGGAAAGAAATTATTCATTTTAGGAAGAGGGGAAAGTTGAGTCCGAGGTACATTGGACCGTTTAAGATTATAGGTCGTGTGGGGAAGTGGCTTATAAGATAGATTTACCCAAGGAATTAGAAGGAATTCATTCAACCTTCCATGTTTCTCACTTGAGAAAATGCCTAGCCGATGACACGTCGCATGTGCCATTAGTAGACATTGAGATTGATGAATACTTAAACTATATCAAGCAGCTTGTAGAGATCGTCGACCCCAAAGAAAAGCAACTTCGTCATAAGGTTATAACCCTAGTGAAAGTGATATGGAAGCATCGCAAGGGATCCGATGCCACCTGGGAAGTTGAAGAAAAGATGCGCAAGTTTTATCCAAATTTGTTTCTGTAATAGTTAGGTTTCGAGGACGAAACCTCTTCAAGGAGGGAAGACTTGTAGCATCACGTTTTCTCATTTCGGTTAATAAATAAAATATGAGTTACTATGATATGGGCTTGTGTTGGGTTAAATAGATATGAGTTATGGACTTGGGTTAAAAAGGAAAGAAATAAAGACCATGGGCTTAAGCCCATGACCCATCATATATAAACAATAATTACTCCATAATCCATTCATTTCACATATTCCATACACCACCTAAAACACACACTTAAGCTCTCTCTTTAGTTCTCTTTTTATCTTAGCCGAACCCAAGAGGAAAACCGAGCATCAACCTGAGGTAATGATAATATAATATTGTATGGGCTCAAACCCGCTAGATTTAGCCACGAAACGACGATCCGACACCCTAAACCGTTAAAGTTACAAGATCCGGATGGAATCGGGTTTAAACTGAGAAAAAGATGAGCTTAGGGGTCACCCTAGCTGTTGAGTTAAGATTTGACCCAAAACTGATCAGATGGAAGATTGAAATCTTCTCAACCTCTTCAGAAATGACTATGTATGGAACCGGGCACACCTTAGACTTCCGAGCAAGCTTTTACTTAGCCGGGTACGATATTTTGTCTATCGGCAGGGTTATCTTCTTGAAGTCTTCTTTAGTGGAAATCCGGGCAGCGTTTGCAAATTAGTGTATTACCGGGCATGGTTCACTAGTTTATGCTTATCCGGGCAAGGATCACTTTATCAAGCAAGTCTGTTCTTCATAGACAAGTAATGTTCACTTCCGAGTAAGCTTTTGGCTAACCAAGCTCATGAAGCCAAGTAATTGGAAGACCGAGCAAGGTATTGATTAATAAGTTGGTCCAAGTATGCTTGATGTTTTAATGATATATCTCTAAGTATCATCGGGCAAGGTTCAACTCAAGCAAGGAATAGTGCTACCAAGCACACTTTGCTAATAAGTTATTTTCTAACAAAGAGTTGAAGGGACCATTGAAGAACAAGGTTGCTCGTAAGGGTTTGTCGGGCAAAGTCTGGCAAAGTCAAGAAGATTGAAGTCTACCTGGTGAGTATTTTACTTGGTAAAATACCCTACAAGTAAAGTCTACCCGGAAACTGATTCCAAGCACACTTCTATGTTACCAAGTTATGAAGGATGACAGAGCATACTTGGAAAGATAAAATTGATGCAAAGCCTACCCAGAATACTTGTTTTACACTTAGGATTATTTATGAATATGTAATTTGAGTATGTCTTATCATTTAGGGTTTCTAGAAGGAATGACAGCTGTTAAGGAGGTGTCAGGCCTATAAAAGGAACAAATTAGGGCACGCCTAAAAAAAGAGGGCAGACCGACACATTAATTCAGAGAGAATATTTTTGTGTGTGACGGCTGTCTTAATATAGTACGGATAAAACTTTCCTTCAAGAAACCTTAAATCGATTACCCTTTGTAAGATGAACATTATATAAATAGAAATCTTTTGAGTGAATCTTGTTTGTGTTAGTTACCTTTGATTATTGATTGCAACCACCCTATTTATTATTGATTCCGCCTTTAATAAACGGTAATCTTTCTAAATATAGCAACCCGTCATTAACTCCCTTGTCGACACATCTATTTGTGTGAGTTATGGCATGATTTGAGTAAGATCTAGCTGAAATTGGGGACCTGACAAGTGGTATCAGAGCTTGTTACTGCTATTTTGGAAAGATTCTTGTTGCTGATTGAAGATTTAAAGAAAGATGACGTAAGCAGACCACTGCTCCATTGATTTGTGACGTCAGCAGCTCTGTTCTTCATTTTTCTTCCAGATCTACAATCTACCGGTGTTTTCTCTTCCTTATTTCAATTAAAGCTTTAATCTTTATATATAAATCTTGCTCTAATCATATCAGACACATCAGATCTGGACAACCTGTTTTCAGATCTGATTATTTTAAAACTTTGCTTTCTACAAAGAAACTGACTTTGAATCTTTGAAAATGTCTGGATATGAGGAACACGAGGTGTCTACTAACAAGATACCAAGATTGTATGGACATGAAAACTTTACCAAGTGGAAAGTGCTTTTTGAAGCAGCCGTATGCTACAATGATGTTGATATATGGAACTCCATCAAGAATGGTCCACAAGCTGCGGTTGAGGAAGGTGTAAATACAGCTGCAACTGCTGCTGTGAGAGAAAGAATGAGAATGGTGGATGAAAAGGCCTTAGCTATGATTAAGCTAGGTTTGTCTTGGGATATTTTAACCAAGGTGGCACATCACACAACTGCCAAACAAA
The DNA here is from genome assembly GCF_021521415.1 of Bidens hawaiensis. Classification (NCBI taxonomy): domain Eukaryota; kingdom Viridiplantae; phylum Streptophyta; class Magnoliopsida; order Asterales; family Asteraceae; genus Bidens; species Bidens hawaiensis. Next base: position 52,961 of record NW_027495836.1, on the reverse strand, counting down.
TGTATGATGCCATCCTTGAAATGTATGAAGGGAATACTTAGCTGAAGAATATAAAGAAGCAAAGATTGAATCAACAGTTGGAAAGGTTCAAGTATAAGGAGGGAGAAAAGTTAAAATCAATTCTAGAACGTTTTCTAGCTATTGTGAATGAGTTGAGGACAACTGATTATGTAATGACTGACTTTGATTTAAATACAAAGTTACTCAATTCAATGCCAAAGGAATGGTATACTGCTTGCAAGTTCATCCTTCAGAAGCACAATTTCAATGAATTAAAATTGGATGATGTAGTGTGCTTCCTTCAGGTTGCAGAACTTGAAATGATAGAGAATGAAATGATTAAGGAAGAAAGACCATGCTTCAATGTTTCAAATGCATTGATTGCACCCATAGGAAATCTAACTACCTAATCAACAGCAAATTCCCATTATTGAAGAACCAGTTGAACATAATGTTGATACTCCAAAATCTTTCATTGGTGGTAGCACAAGTAATCAAGGAAATCAGCAGAGGTTCAATGTGCAACTGATTGATGACACTGCTGCCTCTATGGCAAGTGGGAATTTACCTCATTCTAGTGGTGGAAATGGTCAAGGCAATGAAACACAGGCCTTGTTGTCTATGTTCACTGAGTCATATAATGCCTTTGTTGCAAAGAATTTAATTCACACGATTGTGGTACAAGATGATTTGGAGCAAATTGATGCAAGGATTTGGAAAACATGGATTTGAAATGGCAAGCTGCCATGTTAGCTTTGAGAAGTAAAAGGCTGTATAACAGAACTGGTAGGTCTCTGGTCTCTGGTCCTAATGACAGGATTGGTTTTGACATGTCAAAAGCAATTTGCTACAATTGTCAGCAACCTGGTCATTTTGCTAGAGAATGCAATCAACCAAGAAACTTTTAGATGAATCAATTCCAGAATCAACAGCCAAGAGGTCAGCAGCAATACCAACAAAATCAGTCAAGATTCAACAACAACAACTTCAATCCCAACAACAATTACAACCCCAACTTCAACAACTTTCATACTCAAATGAACAATCAACAACAAAGTATGCAACAGAATCAAGGTTTTCAAATGAATAATAATCAAAACCTTCAAACAGTTCAAAATGTTCCAAACAACACTGTTCCAGCCAACAAAAATCAGATCAGAAATCAACGAAATGTGGCAGTGACTACACAACATGAGGGAAATTTTGATTGGAGCAATTATGAAGAGGATATTGCAGATGATATCAAGAAAGCAAATGTGGTATTCATGACAATAATTGAGAAAGAATCTGGATCATCATCTCAGGTACACTCTGCTCCTACTGTTGATTTAAATGAAATTATCAATGAATTGAAAACAAAAGTAGGCAAGCTGGAAAGTGAGTGTTTTAGGAAACAGAGTATCATCAATGGGTATGAGGCTAGTGAGACGATCAGTGAAGAAAAGATTAAAATCTTGGAAGATGATTGCATCAGTTACAGAGCTCAAACCAGATACAATACTGAGATTGATGGATTAAAGAAGATGTTAGTTGAAGAAAAGGTGCAGAACACTAAACTGCAAGTTGAAACTGAATTTTTGAAGAACTTGGTCTCAACAGGCAACATATGTGGTATACTAAACCAAGTAAAGGACCAAGACAAATACAAAGCAGGTCCACCTCCATTCAACAACAACTTCATGCCAAAAGTTGACAAAGAAAAGAGAGATGCATGCCTGCAACAATTCAGAGATGTCTTTCAAGACAAGGAAGAATTTGTTGATTTGTACAAGAAGGTAAAAGTGAATGAAGAAGGAGAGTTTGTGATTAAGGAATAAGTAAAAGAAGATAAGTCAATTGGAGTTCAAGTCTCTGAGGATGACTTTGATCCTGTTGAATTGGATCAAGATGACTTAAGTGATTTAAGTGATCAAATCACTGATGAGAAAATCAAAGCTGCTGAAAGAGGAAGAAAATATAAGAAACCAGAATTTGTTGATCAACTTCCAAAGTATCCATCTGTTACAACAAGAATTAAGAAACAAAATGATAAGATGAAACGAGAACATGTATCTTTTGACATTTGTGAAAAGAAGAAGATAAGTTACAATGCAGTCAGGCTACCAAGCAAGACTGTGTTGGAAAGGATAAAGCAAAACAAAAAGAAGAAAGTAACTGAAGAAGTTGATTCAGAAAATTTTATCCCTGTTTATCTAATCTTTTCTAGTCATGAAGTGTTAGATGTTGGCGAAGTGGAAACCATGGAAGAATATGAGAAAAGGCAGTTAAGGCATAAAGAAAGCAGTGATGAGGAACCTATGATTATGGAGAAAATTGTCTTTGTTAAAAGCAAAGTTGAAAGACAAGACATCAAAATTGAGGAGTTTGTTCCTTTATTTATTGATTTTGATAGTCTGAAGACTCAGAAGACTCTTGGAGTCAAGTCACCTAAACCAAGTGAAAGGTTCAAGAAACCAAAAGAGCATGAAATATTCAAAGGAAAGGTTTGGTGCAAAAAGTGTGATGAATATGGTCATCACATAGATTCATGTAATGAAAGATTCAAATTCAAACCCTCTCATGTCCCAGATGAAACAAAGTATGGCCAAGACTTTGTTCAGTACAAGCAAAAGTATGAAGCATACTTGGGAAAAGGAAAGGTATGTGAAAATAACACCACAAAGAAAGATGAGTTGTAATCAGCTGAAGAGACAAGAAGTGAGAAGAAAACTTAAGTCAAATCAAAGAAACAAGTGACTAAATCAGTAGGAAGAAGTATGTCTCCTAAGAAACATGAAAATTTGACCAAAAAGAACTTTCAGCCTATAAGAATCAAACAAGATATTCAATCAGTCAAATCTGATGAATCTCAAGGTTCACCTAGAAATGAAAAGATAAGAAACAAAGGTGTCTTTTCAAGAAAGAAATCATCAGAACTGATAGGTGATGAGAAGTTCTTATTAAAACATGGTTATGAACCACAAGGTTTCCTTTGGAAACCTAAGGCAGAAACTAAGGTTGAGACAGTTGCTGATGTGAGAGACTACTCTGAAAAGAAGGACTATGTGATAAAAGAGTATGCCAGTGACTCAGCTGAATATCAGAACTCAACCTCATTTGTTAAAACCCCAAGAGAGTGTGGTTATGAAACAGACAATTCAGACAACTTAGAAGTCACTCATGAAGATCCTGAACCAACAACACTCACTTCCCAAGCTGTCTCAGAAACTAAAAATGATGAGTTGCAAGCTGTAATGGCCTGCTCTTCATCACTTAACTAATCAAATTGTTTTTGTGCAGGAACAGCCCACTCCTCTGAATGACATATGGTACATGGATAGTGGTTGTTCAAGGCACATGACTTGGGACAAAAGATCACTTGTCAATTATGAAGAAAAGTATGAAGGTCCTGTAGCATTTGGGAGTGATGAAAATGGTGGAAAGATTGTGGGGAAAGGAATCTTGACAAATGGAAAGGTTTCATTTGACAATGTGTTTCATGTTGAAGGTCTTCAGTATAATCTACTGAGTATATCACAAATGTGTGATAAGGGTTACACAGTCAGTTTTGATAATTCTCACTGTTTCATCATAAAACCTGAGTTTGTGATTCCACCTGAAATGATTATGATGATGGCACCAAGAAATGGTAATTTGTATGAACTGAATATGAAAGAAGCTGTTTCAAGGAGAGGTGCTTGTTTTGTTTCCATAGCCACTGAAAATTAGTCAAAATTCTGGCATAGGAAACTGTGTCATGTGAACTTGAAGAACATGAACAGACTTGTGAAAGGTGAGCATGTGATTGGATTACCTACACGAGAATTCAAATTGGAAGATCATTGTAATTCATGTCAGAAAGGAAAACAACACATATCTTCTCATAAGTCAAAGCTCATTAAATCAATTGATCAAATACTATCTGTTTGGTCCTGTGAGTATGCCAAGTATAGGAAAGAAAAGATATTGTCTTGTGATCATTGATGACTATTCAAGACATACTTGGGTTTATTTCCTAAGTACCAAAGATGAGATTGCAGAGTTGATTAAGGGTTGTGTAACAATGATTGAGAACAACTTGAATAAGAAGGTTAAAATGACTAGAAGTGACAATGGTACTGATTTCAAGAATGGAGTTATACAAGAATTTTGTGCAGATAGGGAATACTTCAACAATTCTCAGCTCCTAGAACTCCTGAACAAAATGGTGTTGCAGAAAGAAGAAATAGAACTTTAATTGAAGCTGCAAGAACCATGTTAGCAGATGCTAACTTGCCTGTTACTTTTTGGGCTGAAGCCATAAATACAGCCTGCTATGTTCAGAACAGGGTGCTTGTCAATAAAAGGCATAACAAGACTCCATATGAAATATTCCACAACAGAAAGCCTTATATCAAGTTTTTCAAGCCCTTTGGATGCAAATGTTTTCTTCTGAACACAAGGGATTATTTGAACAATTTCAAACAAAATCTCTAGATTGTTTCTTTGTTGGATATTCAACACACTCAAAGGCATACATAGTATATGTGAAAGACCGTCTGAGTGTCATAGAATCATCTGACATCATCTTTAATGAGAATCAATTCAACACAGTTGATGGTGCAGCATGGCTGTTTGATCATGAAAAGTTGATAAGGTATTTCAAGATTTACCCTGAACACTTTGATGACTCATTCTACAAGACCAGTGTAATTGAAAGAAAAAGAAGAAACCACTGGACTTAGAAGAATTGTGAAAAAAGGGTGCTAGAAAAGAAAAGGAATATACTTTTGTGTAGAACTCCTCAAGTGATATTATTGATCAAGATCAAGAAAATGATCAAGAAAATGATCACAGGTCTGAGAATGATCACACTGAGATTAATCAAGACAATCAAGATGTACAGGATGATCAACATCAGAATGAGGGAAACACAAACAACCAAACAAGTGAAGAAGAAGCTGCATCTACTATAAGATTTCAAGATCTGTTTCAAAGATTGAATTTAGAAAACAATGGTGCATCTACTTCAGGACAACATAATGATGAAGCACCAGAATTTCATGATGCAGAGACTGATTTGATCATTGAAGACCAGAATTCAATGAGTCAAATCTTGACACAACCGTGTCTACAGATATGATTGTTCAAACTCCTTATGTGGAAAAGAATCATCCTTTGGAAAAAATCATTGGAGATTTGCATGAAAGAGTCAGAAGAAGTCATTTAGAAATTGCAAACATCTGTCTCTACTCCTGCTTTCTATCCCAAATAGAGCCTAAGAACATTGCTCAAGCACTAAAAGACAATAGTTGGGTATAAGCAATGCAGGAAGAACTGACACAGTTCAGAGATCTACATGTGTGGGATCTTGTTAATAGACCGATTGACAGATATGCAATAGGAACCAAATGGGTTTTCAGAAACAAAAGGGATGAGAGGGGTTTGGTGATTAAGAATAAAGCTAGGCTTGTGGCACTGGGATGACTTCAAGAGGAAGGAATTGACTTTGAGGAAGTCTTTGCTCCTGCGGCAAGACTTGAAGCTATCAGGATTTTTCTTACATATGCTGCCTAAAAGAACATTAGAGTATTCCAGCTTGATGTAAAGTCTGCATTTCTAAATGGAAAGATTGATGAAGAGGTGTATGTTGCTCAACCTCCAGGTTTTGAGGATCTAATGTATCCAAACAGGGTGTATAAGCTAAAGAAAGCCCTTTATGGATTGCATCAGGCTCCTAGAGCATGGTATGATGAGCTGTCAAATCATCTTATTGAAAATGGTTTTCTAAGGGGAGCCATTGACAAGACACTCTTCTACCAAAGAAAGGGATCAGACTTGCTGCTGTTACAAGTCTATGTTGATGATATCATCTTTGGTTCAACCAATGAACAAATGTGTTTGGAGTTTGAAGGGGTGATGAAATCCAAATATAGCATGAGCTCTATGGGAGAAATGAACTTCTTTCTTGGACTGCAAGTTCAGCAAAATGCCGAGGTGATTTTCATTCACCAAACTAAATATGTGCAGGACATCTTGAACAAGTTCAACTGTCATGAGTACAAAACTGCTTCAACTCCAACGGACACCAAGGAAAAGATGATTGCAGATGAAAAGGGGGGGGGGGGCTATGGATGAACATGAATATAGAGCCAAAATTGGATCTCTGATGTACTTGACTGCTACAAGACCTGACATTATGTTTGCTGTTGTGTCTGTGCAAGATTCCAATCAAGTCCAAAAGTCTCCCACATGAATGCTGTTAAAAGAATATTCAGATATTTGAAAGGAAGACCAGACTTTGGGATTTGGTATCCAAAGAATCAATCTTTTGAACTAATTGCCTACACAGACAGTGACTATGATGGCTGCAACATGAGCAGAAAGTCAACCTCAGGAGGATGTCAATTTTTGGGAGAAAGGCTTGTGTCATGGCAATGCAAGAAGCAAACAACTGTCTCAATCTCAACTGCAGAAGCTGAATATGTTGCTGCATCTGCCTGTTGTGCCCAAGTTCTGTGGATTCAAAACCAGATACTGGATTATGGTTTGAATTTTCTAAACACTCCTATTCTCATTGATAATTCTGCTACATACTTTACTGTAAAGAATCCAGTCCAACACTCAAAGACTAAGCATATTGAAATCAGACATCACTTCATTAGAGATTGTAATGAAAAAGGTTTGATTGAAATGCAGAGAGTTGACACAAGTGACAACTTGTTTGCTGTTAACTGATTGTTTACTGTTAACTGAAAAAGGTTTGAATGTTGAATGAATATGTTAAATGAATATGTTATGAATATGTTACTTGTTTGCTGTTAACTGATTAGTGCTTAATTGATTATCTGTGCTATTTATGTGTCATTGATGCTAATGATTGATTATCAGTTAACTGTTTCGTTTTAGAATGTTGTACAGGATTTTTGGTGATGCTAATGGCAGTAGAGTTATCAATCAAAATAGGAGTAGTAAGAAACTTCAAACCGTAGTCGCGTAGATGTTGTTGAATCCCCAAAACATGGGAACAAAAACTCGAGGCTGCAACATATTCTGCCTCAGCGGTTGAAGTAGATATCGTCGTCTGCTTCTTACACTGCCAGGAAACAAGCCGGTTCCTAAGAATTGACACCCTGCCGTAGTTGATTTGAAGTTAATTTTTCAACCTCCGTAGTCTGAGTCTTAAAAGGTGGCAAGTTCAAAGTTATCGTCCTTGGATTACCATAACCCGATGTCTGGATTTCCCCTCAGATACTGAAGAATACGCTTGACCATTGCCAGGTGAGTCACTCGGGGACTAGTTTGAAACCTAGCACAAAGACAAACAACAAACATAATGTCAGGGCGAGAAGCCGTTAGATACATTAAAGATCCGATCATAGCACAATAGAGGGTAGGATCAATGGTTTTCTCCAATTCATCTGGTGATAAATTGTGACCCACAGGGAGAGGAGTTGAAGGGATTTTTCCGGCAGATATCTTGAATCGGCTCAAGACATCGTTCACATACTTCGTCTGGTGAATAAAGATTCCTTTTGCAGACTGGTGAACTTGCAACCCTAGAAAGAAGTTCATCTCTCCCATCGAGCTCATCTCGAACTTTGCTTGCATGGAATTCTCAAATTCCTTACATAACGTGTCGTTTGTAGACCCAAAGATAATGTCATCGACATAAATCTGAATGAGGAGAAGATCATCACCAATATTCTTATAAAATAAAGTGCAGTCGACATTCCCTCGCTTAAAGCCGTTATCAGTCAGATGGTTGGCAAGCGTGCCATACCAAGCTCTCGGGGCTTGACGTAGACCATACAGGGCCTTGTTTAATCAGTAAACTCGGTCCGGATAATCAGGATCTTCAAAGCCAGGAGGCTGTAAAACAAACACTTTCTCGTGTAAGTTACCTTTGAGAAAAAGCACTTTTAACATCCATTTTATAGACTTTTATGTTCTTGTAAGCTTCATACGCCAGAAAGATTCGTATAGACTCCAATCTTACAACCGGAGCATATACCTCATTGTAGTCAATACCCTCTTGCCGAAGGAAACCTTGCACCACTAGTCGTGCCTTGTTTCTCACGATCACACCACGATAGTCCTTTTTTGCATTTAAATACCCACTTAGTTGGAATAGCCTTCTTGACTCGAGCAGCTTTATCAATAAGCTCCCAAACACCCAAACGTGCAAACTGCTGCAATTCTTCTTGCATAGCTTCTACCCAAGAAGGATCTTCGAGTGCCTTACGAGTGGTCTTCGGCTCAACTTGGTATAGAAAGCAAGTGAATTGGCAAGATTTGCAATTCCAGATGAATGTAAATCTGCATAAGCACATAATACGTTATTCTCATTCAATGAAGCAACTTGATGACGTGTTTGAACACCCACATCAAGTTCTCCAATGATGTTTTATTGTGGATGATAATTTTGAATCCGAAGAGTGGGATTCTCAGGAACAACAACATTTTTGAATAAGTTAGTGTAATATTCTCCAAGCTCAGGAGATGAATTATCACTTTCAATTGTATCAGCAACATCAGGAGTATCATCAGAAGAAATAGAAACATTATCAGAAGAAGCTGGAGCATCATCACATGGATCTTCAGTTGGAGCAACAGTTGGAGCTTCAACATCATTAGAACTTGAAAACCTCGGAATGATCAATTGATCTTCAAAGTATGCATGAACCAGGTCTTCATCTGGTTGCTCAGTTGATGGAGTAAATGAATTAAATAAGCCATCATAATCAAACATCCAGTTGGGACCTTTCCCTTGAGGAGGTGTGGTGAACTTTTGACAGTCCACAGGGTACCATTCCTCAACACAACCAGAAGTGAAATTAAATACTCTTTTCTTTGGAGAAGCATAACCCAAGAAATACCCCTCAATGGCTTTTTCTTCAAACTTACCCACACCCTTCATCAACATCGTACAAGGATACCCAAATGGTTCCAAGTACTTTAAGTTAGGCTTTCGGTTGTTCAAAAGCTCATAAATTTTCTTCTTGAGTCTCTTAACTATTATAACCCGATTAAGCATATAGCAAGCTGTATTTACTGCCTCGTTCCAGAATTGGACATTAAGCATAACAACAAGACAATACCAATCTCCAGAAATACCAGCACGATTCACAGAACCAAAAAGATCCATATGAAGTCGTTCAAGAGTAGTATCAATGGAATTCAATAACTTAGCTGGATGTGACTTTTTCTTCTGTTTGCCTTTCTTACAAGCAACACAGTGATCAGATAATTTAAAAATTATTCAAAGAAACACCTTCTTTAACTCGTAAAAACATTAAGTATGAATGGGGAATGAAGCAACAAGAGGCGTTCGATATACTTAAACAAAAACTTACCCAAGCACCGATACTGGCTCTGCCAGAAGGTACTGAAGATTTTGTAGTATTTAGTGACGCATCTCACTCGGGTTTGGGATGCGTACTAATGCAACGCAAGAAAGTAATTGCTTACGCCTCTCGTCAACTAAAAGTACACGAAAAGAATTACACGACTCACGATCTAGAGTTAGGCGCCATAATCATTGCACTTAAGATTTGGAGGCACTATCTCTATGGAGTAAGATTTATTGTGTACACCGATCATAAGAGTTTGAAACACATTTTCAATCAAAAAGAGCTCAACATGCGCCAACGGCGATGGATGGAGACTCTTAACGACTATGATTGTGAGATTGTGTATCATGAAGGCAAGGCCAACATCGTGGCTGATGCCTTAAGTCGTAAAGAGCATGAGAAGCCCAAAAGGGTTCGAGCTTTGCGCCTAGAACTTCAAATTGATCTCTTTGAGCAAATCAAATCCGTGCAAACGCAAGCAATCAATGAAAACCAAATCTCTGACGAAAAATGAAATGACACCATTGACTCGCTAGTTAAAGGTGATGATGGTATCCTTAGACTCGGCAATAGGATTTGGGTACCAATCGTTGGAGGTTTGCGTGAGAAAATCTTGAACGAAGCTCACAAGTCGAAATATATGATGCATCCCGGAAGTGATAAGATGTACTACAATCTAAAGGCGAATTATTGGTGGAACGGAATGAAAAGAGATGTCGCTCCGCATGTTGCGAAATGTTTAACTTGCTTGAAAGTTAAGGCTGAACATCAAAAGCCTTCGGGATTGCTTCAGCAACCTGAACTTCCCGTTTGGAAGTGGGAGTTAATTACTATGGATTTCATTACCAAACTCCCGAAGATGACTCGACAACATAATTATATTTGGGTGATTGTGGATCGATTAACAAAATCCGCACACTTCATACCCATTAATGAGTTGTATTCTATGGATAGATTAGCACGTATCTATGTAAACACCATTGTAGCTTTGCATGGAGTACCGCTGCTTATAATATCTGATCGAGACAGTCGTTTTACGTCTCACTTTTGGAAAAGCTTCCATCAAGCTCTCGGTACAAAGTTGAACCTTAGCACTGCTTATCATCCACAAACCGATGGGCAAAGCGAAAGGACGATTCAAACGTTGGAAGATATGCTCCGCGCTTGTGTGATCGATCTAGGTGGAAGTTGGGACGGCCACTTACCCCTAATGGAATTCTCGTACAATAATAGTTATCACGCAAGTATTCAAACCGCACCGTTCGAGGCATTATATGGATGAAAGTGTAGAACGCCCGTGTGTTGGTCTGAAACCGGAGACAATCAGTTATCTGGACCCGAGATAGTCCAAGAAACTACCGACAAAGTTATTCAAATCCGTGAACGACTCAAGACGGCACGTGATCGCCAAAAGAATTACGCCGATGTCCGTCGTAAGCCGTTGGAATTCAAAGTCGGTGGCAAAGTACTTTTGAAAGTCTCGCCTTGGAAAGGCGTTGTTCGCTTCGGTAAGAAAGGAAAATTAAGTCCTCGATTCGTTGGACCTTTTGAGGTACTCGAACGAATCGGCATTGTTGCATACCGGTTGCGACTGCCTGAGGAAATGCAAGGGATACACGATGTATTCCATGTTTCGAATCTGCGTAAGTGTTTGACCGATGAATCGTTGGCTATGCCATTAAAAGACGTTGAAATTAATGAGAACTTAAAATTCGTAGAACGTCCAATTCAAATTGGAGATTCGAAAACAAAGAAGTTAAAGAAAAGAACTTTGAAAATAGTGAAAGTAAAATGGGACTCGCGTAGAGGGCCCGAATATACTTGGGAACTCGAATCGGAAATGAGAAAGAAATACCCCCAATTATTCTTGTAAAAGCAATCTCGAGGACGAGATATGTTTCAAGGTGGGTAGGATGTAACAACGTGAAAATTTCGAGTTCAAAGTATCAACTTTCCAAAGTATAGGGACTAAAATTGCCAAATTCCAAACTTGAGGGTTTAAATTGAAAATTCTGATTTCCTGACCATCGCGCTACGGGATGAGTCAGAGGAGAGCCCCATCGCGTATCGCGATGGGGTACTTGACACATGTTGACACGTGTGCCACGTGGCACTGGTTATCGCCACGTGTCACCACGTGGCAACACTGCTGCCACATGTTGCCATGTAGAGCGGTGCCTGCCACGTGTCGACGCGTGGCAGGTCTACGCTGTGAGTCAGCATACCTATATCGCGATACGCGATAGGTCTGCTGAGGAACCTATCGAGTATCGCGATAGGAGCCAATTTTTCGTCTATAAATAGCAGCCATGGGCTGTTCATTTCCACATCCCAAATCAGTTGTTCACTCTCTCACTAGCCTCTCTCTAAAAACCCAACAAATCATATAAACAAATTCCTCGATAAGCGTGCATAGAATCTTGTTTGTGTACCGACGTTTCCTTGAAGTTTATACCACCCTCCACTCTCACTCCATCAAGAAGGTATTGTTATAATGGCAATGAATCTCGATAAGCGTGTTGTCGAGAGTTGAAATTTGGCGTTATCAATTAACGACCAAAGAGTTCAAGCGGCGTTGGGGTTCAGCTCGAGTCCCTAGAGTTTCTATACGCCACTTAAGGTTAGGCGAAATATCGAATTCAATATAATTTAATATTATATTCAAGGCTTAAGCCTTAAGTCGAGGATATACTCGATACCTCGATAAAAGAAAAGAAAAGAAAAGAAAACATAACAAAGAAACGAATGAAAGAATAGATATTGAATATTGTGATAACATATATATGTGTGTAAGTGTATATGTAAATATTCTTTGTTATGAAATATTATTTAATGAATAAAGAGTATTCTTAAATAATAAAAGAAAAGATTACGTTTTTTGGATATGAAGTAACGTCGGGTTTTGAATATAAACTAAAGGTTTATAATTTACTTTTAAACTAAAGGTTTTTAAGTAAAAGAAAATGAACTAAAGGTTCATCGAGGATTGAGATATAAGACTAAAGGTCTTAAGCCGGATCGTGTATCCGACTAACAAGTATTATACTCGTACTATAGGTGCGAGATAAAGAAAAGGGAAATACCCTTGGACGGTGAGTGAAGCCGATCCTAAAGAGACAAGGTGAATACGCCCCCAAACTTTTACTTATTTAAAATGAGTCAAACTTGTTATTTGAAATTGTTTACAAGGGACTATGTGTTCCTAAAACCGTTATGAATAAGGGTATAAACCTAGCCCTCAGGCTGTGGTATACGTATGTCTGGATCCTTACATAGGTGGTACTATGCGATGTATGGGCATGATCGCACCACCCTTGGTCGTAGGACGCTCTCCTGCAGGGAGTACGACCGTTGTGTATATTGACGAGTACTTAACTAAGTCGGGTGTTGCGGTGTTTGCTGAGGTGACCTAGCGTAGAGGCTCATATTTATAATGTGTTATTTGACTTTGTTATTCCTAAGCCACGTTGGGCCGAGGCAGGCGTAGTCTCAAGGGGTAATAAAGTTAAAGAAATAATTTTGCGTCAGCGTGTTCACCAGCATTCGTTGCTGACGTATTTTATTACATTTTGCAGGTGAACAAAGTTAGAGCTTGGAAATGACGAAGTACTAATATCCAATGGCTCGGATTCATTTTGTATAATTTTAATATGGTGGTTTGTAAACATAAAACAAGTAATCTTTTGTTAACAACTTTAAACGGGTGTTTATAATCCCCGTCTTTTGAATGTATATATAAATTACATTTTTGATCCTTAAAGTTTTATAAGTCTTCCGCAACATAACGCAACTCTGAATTATTTACAAACACGATACCAACTTGTGGGTCGCACTCCTAGGCCTTAGATGGGGGTGTGACAGGCTTGGTATCAGAGCCATCGATCTTAGTGAATTGGGTATCATAAAACAATACCCACGCTTCGATCCAAGTATAGGAAATTATTTGATTATTTGTTTTAAGGATAAGATAGGCTGGTAACCTTTCTATCCCTCTCTACATTCTAAACCACCCAAAATTGTTAGATGTCATTCAAAGCTCTTATGGAGAATTTTACTCGCAAAGCTAAGGAAGCCGGTACAGCCGAACCTTACCCCGATGATAACATGAGCGATGGATATTATGAAGCGTTCTTTGATCAAGACGTGGAACGAGACTTGTCCAAACCCATATACTACCCCGGAAGTAGGCATTACTCAATAGAAGTACCCGATAGTCCACCAAAGCCAAGTGTTGAGCCACCAAGACACTCCAGCTATCACCCACCAACCATGCCGATGTATCAACCATCACAAGAACCACAAAACCATCCCACTGGATATTTCCCAAATGCACACCCATCCAATAACTTTTTTTTAAACTGACCCATAAAGGAAGAACCACGAAGCCCGTCCTCTGACTGGATGTAGTGTCATTCCGACCCATGTCGATGGTTTACCGGAAGCTCTACTTTCATTTATGTTAGCTCCCAACCCAACAATAACGAAGGGCCGTCCCGCAAGCCCAAGATGAGGGTAATGATGCCCTACGAGAGTTTCAAGATGCCCCCAATGGAGAACGAAACTGCACAACCAATGGAGGAAGATGAAGATGAACCAGAGGAAGAAGAACCCAATGAAGAGGAGGATCCTGATGAAGAGGAAGATCCCAAAGAAAATGATGAGGACCCGGTGGAGGAGTCCGAGGAAGAAATGGAAGAAGAGCATCCTGAGAACTCTAACGAGATGTCAAACTCAATGAATGGATCACTCACTTCCAAGAATCCAAGCTACGGTTTCGTTGATCCGTATGTTCAATATCTGGAGCAACTAAGGAACCAAGCTTCGTCAAGCTTCCCGCCATTTCAAGGGAGAATTCCTTCAATTCAAGAACAAGCCGATGAAATTCGCGAGCAGAATCAAGCCGCCAAGACATACCTCTACCTTGCATCTGATCAGACTTATGTTCCATATCCTGAACCGCGGAACCATTACGAGATGGTAACACTGGGTTATCGCGACCCACCTCCGCAGTACGGATATCCCAACATAGTCCCGCAGTCGTATGAGGAACATCTGGATCGTGCATTGCATGAGACTGACGACTGGAGGAAGAAGGTAGATGAGGAAGAGAAGAAAAAGAAGAAAGTTGGAGAAGCACTCCTTCGTAAATGCAACAAACTAACGAAGGTTGTGAAGAAGTTCTTGAAGGACTGAAGATGGTGGAATACGATGTGAAGGTATATGTGTAAAATAGTTTTTTATGTGATGTATGTACAATAAAGAACGTATGAAACGTTCTATTGTAATAGTAGGACAACTTATATATATCGTTGAAACGATATATATAGGTACGTGTAATAGAAAATATATATATATTTTATGATATATATATATATGTGTAATAAAATGTGTGTTTTAAAAAGAAACATTGTTAAATTTTCAGACTAAATTGAAAAGGATAAAAGAAAAATGTCTGAACAAAGAAATAATAATGAGAATGCTCGTAAGGAAAAAGAAATGAAAGATAAGGGGAAAGGCCCCGAGAACGAGCGAGAGGAAGAAATTCCTGAGAAATTCATGAATAAAATTCAAAAGATGATTAAAGATGCTGTTAGGGAAGAATCCGCATTTAGATCTCAATCTAGACAATCCAAACAGTCTCGAACTGCTAATCCTTCCGTTCATCCCTCTCGAAAATCCGAAAAGTCTCGACCGAATCCATCTCGTGTCGAGGAAAGTGTGCATGAGTCTAACGCCGATGGCGGAGTTAGACGTGAGTTCAAGAAACTCAAGATAGGTGGATGTTCGTTTAAAGACTTTAAATACTATGGACCGAAAGAGTTCCATGGTGACAGAGGGGCCATCACAACTGTGAGATGGCTCAAGGAGATGGAAACTATTGTTATAACAAGCAAGTGCTCCGAGGAGGAGAAAATTCAATAATACTCTGCTTTGATATTCAAGGGTGAAGCGCATGAGTGGTGGAATGCGTTGTTAATGAGTAAGGGAAGAGATGTGATGTATGGCCTGACATGAGAAGAATTCAAGGTCATGGTGATGGGAAAGTTTTGTCCTATGCACGAAACTGACCAGATCCAAACAAATTCCTTAATCATAAGGTTGTAGGGACAAACCTTAGGGAATACAACACTAAATTCCTTGAATATTGACGCCTTGTTCCCCAGCTGGTTAACCTTGAGTCCAGCAAAGTCACGAGATACATATGGGGATTGCTACGGGAAATCCGCGACATGGTAAGGTCTCACTTACCTCAAACCGCTGACTCTGCAATGGAGTTAGCTGGTTATTTGATGGGCGGCATGGTCCGCAATAGAGAAGAGGACAAGAAGGTGCCACAACAACGGCTGCTCAAGGAAAGACTGGAGGAGGTTCCAACTTTAGAGAAAAGGGCGTAAATCGAAACAACTCTACGCCATGCAATACATGTAGGAGATACCACAAGGGCCGATGCAATTACGCCCCGTCTCTTAAAGTCTGTGAATCCTGTAATCGTACGGGACATGATGCTGAAAACTGCTGGAAGAAAAAATGACTTGCTTCAATTGCAAGGAAATGGGCCATTTAAGTTTTGAGTGCTTGAAGAACAAGCCCTGATGCTGGTGGTGCGGGTGGAAGTGGTCAAAACAAAAAGGGAAACGCTCGATTCTTCGTACTCGACACAAAAATGGCCACTGACGTGCCAGAAACCATAACCGGTACGTTTCTAGTCAACGACACCTATGCTAGAGTTTTATTTGATTATGGTGCCAATTTGAGTTTTATAGATTATAATTTTTTTATTCTATTAAACAAACCATTAACTAAATTAGATAAAACTCTAAGCGTCGAGACTGCTAGCGGTGAAATCGTTAAGATCTCCGAAGCCCTTGAAAACGGAAAAATCCTTCTAGCTGGTTATTTGTTACCTATCTGTTTGTTACCCATGAGTCTGGCTGGTTTTGATATTGTACTTGGTATGGATTGGTTATCCGATAACCATGCCCGTATCATCTGCAATACCAAAACTGTTGAACTTCAAGCCCCCGATAAACGAACGATTCTAATTGAAGGGGACAAAGACCTGGTCAAGTTAGCATAATCTCCATGATTAGGGTAACAAATGTTTAAATCAAGGATGCCTCACATTCATGGCCTACGTCACTGAAGAGTCTAAGCCTAAAGAAATCAAAGACGTTCCTATCGTTTCCGAATTTTCTGACGTCTTTCCTGATGAACTCCCTGGTATTCCTCCCGATCGTGAAGTAGAGTTTAGGATCGATCTGGTTCCCGGTACTGCTCTAATTTTCAAAGCTCCATGTTGCTTAGCGCCGACCGAAATGAAAGAGTTAAAGAAACAACTCGATGAGCTTTTGGAGAAAGGTTTCATTCGACTAAGTTCGTCACCTTGGGGAGCACCAATTCTATTCGTCAAGAAGAAGGATGGTTCCATGAGGATGTGTATCGACTATCGTGCGTTAAACAAAGTCACAATCAAAAACCGATATCCACTCCCTCGTATTGATGACCTTTTCGACCAACTTCAAGGTGCTAGCTTCTTTTCAAAAATCGATCTACGTTCCGGCTATCACCAACTTAAAGTCTAATCTGAAGAGATTCCAAAGACTGCTTTCCGAACAAGGTATGGACATTATGAGTTCACGGTTATGCCGTTTGGACTTACTAATGCTCCGGCCGCGTTTATGGATATGATGAACAGTATTTGCAAACCTTACTTAGATAAATTTGTGATCGTTTTCATCGACGACATACTTATTTATTCTAAGTCCAAGGCTGATTATGAAATCCACCTTCGTACTTTGCTTGAAATTCTTAGAACCGAGAAGTTGTACGCCAAGTTCTCGAAATGCGAGTTCTGGTTACATGAAGTACAATTTCTTGGTCATATCATTAATGTTAACGGTATTCAAGTGGATCCCGCTAAGATTGAAGCTACCTCTAAGTGGGAGGTCCCGAAGTCGCCAACCGAGATCCGAAGTTTCTTAGGTTTGGTCGGCTACAACCGTAGGTTCATTGAAAACTTCTCTCGTATCGCCGTTCCCTTAACTTCTTTAACTCAGAAAAATATTAAGTATGAATAGGGAACGAAGCAACAAGAGGCGTTCGGTATACTTAAACAAAAACTTACCCAAGCACCAATACTGGCTCTGCCAAAAGGTACTGAAGATTTTGTAGTATTTAGTGGCGCATCTCACTCGGGTTTGGGATGCGTACTAATGCAATGCAAGAAAGTAATTGCTTACGCATCTCGTCAACTAAAATGTTGGGTCAAGAGTTTGACCCAAATGAGGAGATTTGACCTAAACGAAGAATATGGAAGATTGGAATCTTCTCAACCTCCTCAGAAACTGCTAAGTATTGAATCCGAGCACACCTTGGAACTCCGAGCAAGCTTTTACTTAGCCGAGTATGAGATTTTGCCTCCCGGGCAAGGTTTACTTCAAATAGTCTTCTTAAGTGGATATCCGAGCAAGGTATGCTTTTTAGTGATTTTTCGAGTAAGGATCACTGATTTGGCATCTCCGAGCAAGGTTCACTTTGTCAAGCAGGGTTGTTCTTCAAGACCAAGTATTTTACTCATCCGAGTAAGGTCTGGTTAATCAAGTCCAAGAAGCCAAGTAATTGGAAGACCGGGCAAGGTATTTATTAATAAATATGGTCCGAGCATACTTGATGAGTTAAGAGAATATTTCTAAAGTTATATCGAGTAAGGTTCTGCTCAAGCAAGGTACAGTGATTCCCGAGTACGCTTTGTGTCACACCCCGATCGTGATGGCGGAAAAATCGAGGTGCGGCGACTAAGTCGTGATTGTTGAGCACAATAGTATAAAAGTCTAAATGCATAAACATAACCAAAATGTCAAATATTACATCAACCAGGTAACATGAAACAAATTGTTTTAATACAAAATATCAAGTTTCCAACAACTCCTAGTCTAGCCTTCATCTTTCTAAGGCCTCTAAACTTGCTAGGGATTTCTTGCTGCGTTATTTCCTGAAAACATGTAACAAACTGTCAACTACATAAAGTAGATGAGTGAATTCATAGGTTTAAAGAAAAGAGTTTTATACACAAACATACTAGTATAGGTTGTAGGGGTTTATATATAGGGTGTACCTGCGGCTAACCCACCACTCCTACAACTTATACTACTATGTTTGGGTATAATTCCCAGTTTTTAAAATGGTTTGTAAGAAAAGATCTCTTGGTTTTCCCACAGAGGTTTTTGTAGTAAGTCAAACATGAAATGTTCTCCTGGGCTCTCAACGGGCTTATCAATCTCCCATTAGAGTCGTATGTGATAAGATTACTCAAAGATTTGCGGTCTCCCAACGGTACATGTAGCACATAACAGTTAAGCATAAACAAGGACATATAGATTTGGGCATGCTAAGTTTACTAGATAAACCAACACCAAAATCCCATTGTTTACTAGTATCCAAGATGATGGTGAACAAATGATGTTGATGATGAATGATGATGAAACCCAATGATCACACAAGACTTGATTGAACTCACGCAAGACTTAAACCAAGACTACCTCGTTCTTGCCATCCAGGACTCAGCTAGGTTCTACCGAGAGTAGGATAGACACCCCAAAGAATCCTGGGTTCCCTTGGTCCCTACCGAGAATAGTATAGGTCCTCAAGAGTTATGGATTTCACCGAGACTAGTATGAAATCCCATGAGTTACGAGTGCCACCGAGAATAGAATACCACTCATGGTCGTGAGTTCTACCGAGAGTAGAATAGACTCTCGCGTCCAATTCAACTCATGATGTTTTGATCTCTAGATTTCCATGCTGACACAATGACTATGATGATATGAATTTGATTCCCGTTCCCATGATGTCAATGTTCACAGAATTTCCCATACTCATTGATTTCCAATGTTCTTAGATCTCCATGAGTTAATGGGTTTTCCCCATGTTCATAGATTTCCAAAGTTTATAGATTACCAAGAAGCTCGTGGATTTCCGCACGTGTGTAGAAATCCAAATGTTTATAGTTTAAAGAATGTTTGCATAAATGATTTTATCCAAACGTGTAAAGTTACCATGTTTAATCCAAATGTTTATAGTTTAAAGAATGTTTGCATAAATGATTTTATCCAAACGTGTAAAGTTACCATGTTTCCACCCCATAGTTTTGAAAAGCTTAAATAGGGGCTATGAACTCACCTTGATCTTGGGTTAGGATGGTGCTACAATAGATCTCCTTAGCCTAGAGTTGGACATATATATATGGTTAACAACGTGCTATAAGTCTAAGAAAACAAGCTTACGTGACCTCGAGCAAAAACTGGGTTTTAAAGACGAAAACAGCTTGGTTCTGGCTTGATTCGATCGAATAGGAACACGTTCGATCGAATAGACACACATTCGATCGAATAGACACACATTCGATCGAATAGACACACATTCGATCGAATAGACACACATTCGATCGAACTAGAAACACATTTGGTCGAACCAGTTGGGAAAACTCGTTCGGTCGAACATGGAACTTGTTCGATCGAATAGACACTCGTTCGATCGAATACGAAACTCATTCGGTCGAATGAGTTGGAGACCATTCGGTTGCTTTCCTATTCGGTCGACCGGACTGGTTCGATCGACTGGTTCGATCGAATGGGCTGATTCGATCGACTGATTCGATCGAATGAGTCTGATTCGACTCCTTCAAGCTGGGCGACGGAGAAACCTACGGGTTTTTCAGATTTTTCCAGATTTTTGACCCAAAATCGAAGTTTTTGACATGGAAATGCTCGGGATTGAAGGGACTATCGATTCCCAGTGATTTTAAACACAAAAGCCTGCATTTTGACACCAAAACAAGACGGTTTTTGACCCGAAAACTCAAGAAACGAAAATGGGTGTTTTTGCTCGATTTGAGGCCGAAAATGGTTATGAAAATGGATGATTTTCAAGAAGATCTTACCAAGAACAACAACAAACAGATTTGTGGACTCGGATTTGAAGTTTGAAGACTTTCTCTCTCTAGTTTCTCTCTCTAGAATGAGAGTGTTTGGGTGGGAAGTGTTGGTGGAAATGAAAGAGATGGTGTAAGAATACTTGATTTTCCGCTTAAATACTCGGGTGACTCGGGTTCGGGTTTAGGCTACCGACGGGTCAAGACTAGTCGAGTTCATAAGTTTTTAAACAAACTGAAACTTTTTCAGCAAAACTTTTATAAAACCATTTTCCGAATAATTATTTGAAATCTTTTTAAATAAGAATATTTAATTTTTCGAAAGCATAAAAATTAATATTTTTCAGGCGTAAATGTCGTTTTATAAAATAAACATTTTAAATGATAAAAGCAGATTTTTCCAATGATATGGGTTCCGAACTTATCGTCCAGAATCCCAAAGTCTATAGTTTCCGATGATTTCACGATCCTAGTTTACCAATCGAATTTCAGGGTGTTACATCCTCCCCAATTTAGAGGAATTTCGTCCCGAAATTTAGAACATAGTATAGTTGATGCAATGATGTTTTAGATTAAATGATCCCATGATGACCACTATGCGCCACTACCCCTAATATTCGTCTTGGATACCACCCAAATCAAGTTGAAGGGGTTTATATATAGGGTGTACCAGCGGCTAACCCACCACTCCCTCAACTCCACTTGGGTGTTTCTTTCGACTCCTATTAGTTCAATGACACACAGGACGACACACTATTTTCCACTACAAGGCATCACCTTCAAGCTTTACATCAGACATATTCATTTCGGATTGAAGGGGTTTATATATAGGGTGTACCAGCGGCTAACCCACCACTCCTTCAATCTCCAATGAATAATTCCCTCAATAACTCTTGAATTTAACGCCTCACAGCTGCCACGCTAACTATGAGTCCCTAATTCCAAGTCTCGCTTCAGACATAATCAACTTGTGCCGAAGGGGTTTATATATAGGGTGTACCAGCGGCTAACCCACCACTCCTTCAACATTCATTGATTAATTCCCTACACGAAGCTTGAGTTCACGACTCATAGTTACACAATAGCATATTGTTTATACACGTATACACCTGTGAACTTGATGTTATTATATTCCGGACTATAATTACGAGTTCACCTTGTATCAATGTATAAACTCCATTGTGTGCGGCTAGAAAAATCGACACGACACCACACACACACACACAACCATGCTTCATGAATGTTAGAATGATGACAAATTTTGGCTCAATGATACATAGTTTACCCCAATGTTTACATGATTAAGTATGCACAACTTGTGTTTTCCAGCACGAGTCATGGGTAGCCAAACTTGGTGTTATGCAAATAAGAGAATATTTATAAGCAAATAGGAACAACATGATACTTCATTGATTGATATTGGTCCCTGATTACATGATTACGATTACATAGACTCCAAGATTTCTAGAATTACAAAGATGATGACTATGCGAACAGATGAGGGTATTCCTCCTTCATCTTATCCTCTCGTTCCCATGTGAACTCGGGTCCACGATGGTTGTTCCAACGTACCTTGACTATAGGTATCCGGCTTCGCTTAGTCTTTTTGACTTCTCGATCTAGGATCTCGACAGGTTCCTCAACAAAGTGTAGTTTGTCGTCGATGTGAACCGTGTCGATCGGGATTTGAGCGGTCTCGTCAACGAGGCACTTTTTGAGTTGCGACACATGAAAAACGTTGTGAACACGGCTGAGTTCTGGAGGCAATTCCAAGCGATAGGCTACGGGTCCGACCTTTTCGATGATCTTGAAAGGTCCTACGTACCTTGGAGCAAACTTTCCCTTTTTCCCGAAGCGAACAATGCCCTTCCAGGGGGAAACTTTGAGCATTACGTGATCGCCTATTTGGAACTCCAGAGGTTTGCGGCGTTTGTCAGCGTAAAACTTGTGTCGACAGCGGGCGTCCTTAAGTCTTTGCTGAATGATGGCGATACTGTCAGTGGTTTCCTGTATCAGTTCCGGGCCGAGGATTTGAGAATCTCCGGTCTCGGACCAACACAGTGGAGAACGACATTTCCTGCCATAGAGTGCCTCGAATGGTGCGCATTTGATGGTAGCATGATAGCTGTTATTGTATGAGAACTCTGCAAGAGGAAGGTGAGTCTCCCAGCTACTACCGAAATCAAGGATACAGGCTCTGAGCATATCCTCCAGGGTTTGTATGGTCCTTTCGCTCTGTCCGTCCGTTTCAGGATGATAGGCAGAGCTAAGTTTCACACTTGTCCCAAAGGCTTTCTGAAATGACTTCCAGAACCTTGACGCAAAAGAGGGGTCACGGTCAGACGTGATGCCCTTAGGCACACCGTGACGGGTTACGATCTCACGAATGTAAATCCGCGCCAGCTTCTCCGTAGTGTAGTCCTCGCGGACAGGGAGAAAGTGGGCAGACTTGGTCAAGTAATCCACGATAACCCAAATCGTGTCATAACCGCTGGGTGTCCGCGGGAGTTTGGTAATGAAGTCCATAGCGACTTCGTCCCACTTCCACTGCGGTATGATCGGTTTTTGTAACAGGCCAGATGGTCTCTGATGTTCAGTCTTGATCCGCGAGCATGTTAGACACTTACCGACGTATAAAGCTATGTCTTTCTTCATACCCGGCCACCAGAAATGAGACTTGAGATTCTGATACATTTTATCACTGCCCGGGTGAATAGAGTATCTGGATTTGTGCGCTTCGTTCAGGATAAGTTCTCGAAGTGGTTCAGAGTTTGGAATCCACATGCGATTTAAGTAGTAAAGTATACCATCAGACTTGGTTTCAAACTTCCGTTCGGCACCGCAAGATAGCATATTTTTGAGATCACCACCAGCAATCGCTTGCTTTTGAGCTTCAAGAACCAAGGAGGGAAGATTGGACTGAATACGGATCGCATGCAACTGGGTCCTTTCCTTGCGACTTAACGCGTCAGCCACTACGTTAGCCTTTCCAGGGTGGTAGCGGATTTCGCAGTCATAGTCACTTAGGAGTTCAACCCATCGACGTTGTCGCATATTTAGCTCCCTTTGGTTGAGGATGTGTTGTAGGCTCTTGTGGTCGGTGAAGATGACACATTTCGTACCGTATAGGTAGTGTCTCCATATTTTTAAGGCAAAGACCACAGCACCCAATTCCAAGTCGTGAGTGACATAATTCCTCTCATGACTCTTGAGTTGACGCGAGGCGTAAGCGACGACCTTACCGCGTTGCATTAAGACGCAGCCTAGACCTTGGCTCGAGGCGTCGCAATAAACAACAAAATCATCGTTACCCTCAGGAAGCGACAGGATTGGTGCATGGCAGAGTTTATGTTTCAATGTTTGGAAAGCCTCTTCTTGCTCTTGGTTCCAAATGAATGGTTCCCCTTTTTGAGTTAACATTGTGAGGGGCAACGCGATCTTTGAAAAGTTCGAGATGAATCGACGGTAGTACCCAGCCAAACCAAGAAATGAACGAATTTCGGTTGGCGTTGTAGGCGCTCCCCATTTTTTTATGGCTTCAATCTTGGCAGGGTCGACATGAATGCCTTCCTTGTTAATGATGTGACCTAAGAATTGAACTTCCCTTAGCCAGAATTCGCATTTGGAGAATTTGGCGTAGAGTTGCTCTTTCCTCAGCAGATCCAAGGTAAGCCTGAGATGAAGCTCATGGTCGGCTTTAGAGCGGGAATAAACGAGAATATCGTCAATGAAGACGATAACAAACTGGTCCAGGTATGGACGACAAATGCGATTCATGAGATCCATGAACACTGCAGGGGCATTCGTCAAACCAAAAGGCATGACTAGGAACTCGTAGTGTCCATATCGAGTTCTGAAAGCGGTTTTCGCGATGTCGTCCTCCATGACACGCACTTGGTGATAACCTGAGCGTAGGTCGATCTTGGAAAAGTAGGTGGCTCCTTGCAGCTGGTCGAAAAGATCGTCAATCCTCGGTAATGGATACCGATTCTTGACTGTGAGTTTGTTAAGCTCACGATAGTCTATGCACATCCGGAAAGATCCGTCCTTCTTCTTGACGAAGAGGACTGGAGCTCCCCATGGAGACGAACTAGGGCGAATAAAACCCTTGTCCAGTAGTTCCTGCAGCTGGCTCGATAATTCCTGCATTTCAGACGGAGCCAAACGATACGGAGATTTTGCCACGGGGGTTGCACCGGGAACTAACTCGATGTGGAATTTGACTTGTCGGCTAGGAGGAAGTCCGGGTAAGTCTTTAGGAAAAACGTCTGGAAATTCACGCACGACGGGGACATCAGAGAGCTTCTTCCCCAAAGATTTCTTGATGGAGACATGAGCTAGGAAGGCGAGACACTTCTTTCGAAGGCATCGCCGAGCTTTAAAGCAGGAGATTAATTTCAGACATCTGCCTGATCTTTCTCCTTGAATAATTATGGACTCGCCAGAAGAACAAGGAACGCGAATGAGCTTCTCAGCACACACCACTTCCGCGTGGTTGATGGACAACCAATCCATCCCAACAATTACATCAAAACTTCCTAATTGCATAGGGATGAGGTCAATGTTGAGAGACGTCTGATCAAACGTAAGCGTGCAATTGCGAACGATTTTGTTCACTTGGGTAGACTCTCCGTTTGCCATTTCGACAGAGAAAGCGGGGTCTAAGACAGAGGTTCCTAGATTAAGCAATGGGACCAACTCGCTAGAAATAAAACTCCTATCTGCACCCGTGTCAAATAGAATAGAAACCCAGAGATTGTTAAGGATGAACGTACCAGTAATGACGTCAGGATTTTGGCGAGCTTCAGTAGCGCCAATAGTAAAGGCTCGGCCTCGGGCCGGAGGAAGATTTGCAAGACGAGGACACCTGCTCCTGAAATGGTCCGTGGCTCCACACTCGAAACAGCTTCGAGTGTTGTTGGGTTGGGAACTGCTGCTCTGTATTGCCAGTTGATTACCTTGAAATCTGCAGCGTTCCGCTAGGTGCCCCAAACGTCCACAGTTCGTGCATTTCCAGCACGGGGTTCCGGCAGGGTGATGAAATTGGCAAGTGCCGCACTTGGGGTGAACCCCAGTGTACTCCCTCTTTGGCCTTCCAGAAGGGGTGGGAGCAGGAGCGACAGAGCTGATTGGGGTTGCGGGAGTAACCATCGCGTAACTGCTAGCCTTACGCTTTTTGATGCGGTTGATCTTTTTGGATGAGCCCTCAGCGGCCTTGCCCGTACCTTTGGCTAGGACCCCAGTCTTAACCTGGTCCTGGGTCAGTCGGGCAGCTAGTTCAATGGCCGCTTGTAGGGTTGATGGGTCAGCCCCGATAACGATTCCACGGACAGTGTCAGGTAGGCCATTGATGTAAAGCTCAATAGCCCGGGAGGGAGGGGTGACCAAGTGTGGTACGAGAAGGGAGAGCTCGTGAAAACGCTCCGTGTACCCTTGGTGATCAGCGCCCTTCATCTTGTGCACCCAAAACTCAGCTTCAAGTTTCTGCACCTCACTGCGAGGTACGAACTCGCGGGTAACCAAAGCTACAAATTCCGACCAAGTCATGGCCAAGGCAGCCTCACGCCCGCGGGTTCTTATCTCGTTGTTCCACCAGGTCAGCGCGCGTTTAGACAACATGCTTGCCGCGTGCGTGACTTTCAGTGTCTCAGGGCACGAGCTAATAACAAAGGCAGCCTCCATCTTTTCGATCCACTGGAGGAGACCAACGGCGCCTTCTGAACCGCTGAAGCTGGTGGGTTTGGTAGCCATGAAGTCCTTGTATGGCTTATTTGCTGGTTCATTTGCGTTCTGAGCTGGAATTTGGTTGGCCCCAGAGGTTCCTTCTTGCCTCAGCCCCTGGCTGATGGCTGTTACCATGCCTGGTAACACAGCCGCGATCTGCTGGGCTATAAGGTTGGCTAGATCAGCGGAGTCCAAGGGGGCGGGTGCACGTCTGGGAGGCATTCTTTGACAAAACGAAAAAAAAAGACGAGCGTTAGATAGAATCAATGACACGCCAAAGATTAAGAATAGAGGACATAGATTATACCAAGAACACAGAATGACATGGCTCAAGAGATTAACAGTTAATATGCAACACATAAGCACGCAGCACGTATATAAGTGTAGACATGTGATTGTGATGCATGAGCTATCTAGAGTCAAGGATCCTAGGTTATAGTCTAGGTCGGTTTCCTAATTCCCTATAACCATTGGCTCTGATACCAATCTGTCACACCCCGATCGTGATGGCGGAAAAATCGAGGTGCGGCGACTAAGTCGTGATTGTTGAGCACAATAGTATAAAAGTCTAAATGCATAAACATAACCAAAATGTCAAATATTACATCAACCAGGTAACATGAAACAAATTGTTTTAATACAAAATATCAAGTTTCCAACAACTCCTAGTCTAGCCTTCATCTTTCTAAGGCCTCTAAACTTGCTAGGGATTTCTTGCTGCGTTATTTCCTGAAAACATGTAACAAACTGTCAACTACATAAAGTAGATGAGTGAATTCATAGGTTTAAAGAAAAGAGTTTTATACACAAACATACTAGTATAGGTTGTAGGGGTTTATATATAGGGTGTACCTGCGGCTAACCCACCACTCCTACAACTTATACTACTATGTTTGGGTATAATTCCCAGTTTTTAAAATGGTTTGTAAGAAAAGATCTCTTGGTTTTCCCACAGAGGTTTTTGTAGTAAGTCAAACATGAAATGTTCTCCTGGGCTCTCAACGGGCTTATCAATCTCCCATTAGAGTCGTATGTGATAAGATTACTCAAAGATTTGCGGTCTCCCAACGGTACATGTAGCACATAACAGTTAAGCATAAACAAGGACATATAGATTTGGGCATGCTAAGTTTACTAGATAAACCAACACCAAAATCCCATTGTTTACTAGTATCCAAGATGATGGTGAACAAATGATGTTGATGATGAATGATGTTGAAACCCAATGATCACACAAGACTTGATTGAACTCACGCAAGACTTAAACCAAGACTACCTCGTTCTTGCCATCCAGGACTCAGCTAGGTTCTACCGAGAGTAGGATAGACACCCCAAAGAATCCTGGGTTCCCTTGGTCCCTACCGAGAATAGTATAGGTCCTCAAGAGTTATGGATTTCACCGAGACTAGTATGAAATCCCATGAGTTACGAGTGCCACCGAGAATAGAATACCACTCATGGTCGTGAGTTCTACCGAGAGTAGAATAGACTCTCGCGTCCAATTCAACTCATGATGTTTTGATCTCTAGATTTCCATGCTGACACAATGACTATGATGATATGAATTTGATTCCCGTTCCCATGATGTCAATGTTCACAGAATTTCCCATACTCATTGATTTCCAATGTTCTTAGATCTCCATGAGTTAATGGGTTTTCCCCATGTTCATAGATTTCCAAAGTTTATAGATTACCAAGAAGCTCGTGGATTTCCGCACGTGTGTAGAAATCCAAATGTTTATAGTTTAAAGAATGTTTGCATAAATGATTTTATCCAAACGTGTAAAGTTACCATGTTTAATCCAAATGTTTATAGTTTAAAGAATGTTTGCATAAATGATTTTATCCAAACGTGTAAAGTTACCATGTTTCCACCCCATAGTTTTGAAAAGCTTAAATAGGGGCTATGAACTCACCTTGATCTTGGGTTAGGATGGTGCTACAATAGATCTCCTTAGCCTAGAGTTGGACATATATATATGGTTAACAACGTGCTATAAGTCTAAGAAAACAAGCTTACGTGACCTCGAGCAAAAACTGGGTTTTAAAGACGAAAACAGCTTGGTTCTGGCTTGATTCGATCGAATAGGAACACGTTCGATCGAATAGACACACATTCGATCGAATAGACACACATTCGATCGAATAGACACACATTCGATCGAATAGACACACATTCGATCGAACTAGAAACACATTTGGTCGAACCAGTTGGGAAAACTCGTTCGGTCGAACATGGAACTTGTTCGATCGAATAGACACTCGTTCGATCGAATACGAAACTCATTCGGTCGAATGAGTTGGAGACCATTCGGTTGCTTTCCTATTCGGTCGACCGGACTGGTTCGATCGACTGGTTCGATCGAATGGGCTGATTCGATCGACTGATTCGATCGAATGAGTCTGATTCGACTCCTTCAAGCTGGGCGACGGAGAAACCTACGGGTTTTTCAGATTTTTCCAGATTTTTGACCCAAAATCGAAGTTTTTGACATGGAAATGCTCGGGATTGAAGGGACTATCGATTCCCAGTGATTTTAAACACAAAAGCCTGCATTTTGACACCAAAACAAGACGGTTTTTGACCCGAAAACTCAAGAAACGAAAATGGGTGTTTTTGCTCGATTTGAGGCCGAAAATGGTTATGAAAATGGATGATTTTCAAGAAGATCTTACCAAGAACAACAACAAACAGATTTGTGGACTCGGATTTGAAGTTTGAAGACTTTCTCTCTCTAGTTTCTCTCTCTAGAATGAGAGTGTTTGGGTGGGAAGTGTTGGTGGAAATGAAAGAGATGGTGTAAGAATACTTGATTTTCCGCTTAAATACTCGGGTGACTCGGGTTCGGGTTTAGGCTACCGACGGGTCAAGACTAGTCGAGTTCATAAGTTTTTAAACAAACTGAAACTTTTTCAGCAAAACTTTTATAAAACCATTTTCCGAATAATTATTTGAAATCTTTTTAAATAAGAATATTTAATTTTTCGAAAGCATAAAAATTAATATTTTTCAGGCGTAAATGTCGTTTTATAAAATAAACATTTTAAATGATAAAAGCAGATTTTTCCAATGATATGGGTTCCGAACTTATCGTCCAGAATCCCAAAGTCTATAGTTTCCGATGATTTCACGATCCTAGTTTACCAATCGAATTTCAGGGTGTTACACTTTGCTAATAAGTTATTCAATGACAAAGAGCTGAACAGAACCATAGAAGAACAGGGTTGCTCGTAAGGAGTTATCGGGCAAAGTCTGATAAATTCAAGAAGACTGAAGTCTACTTGGTGAATATTTTACTTGGTAAAATATTCTTTAAGTAAAGTCTACCCGGAAACTGATTCTCGAGTACACTTCTATGTTTACCAAGTTTGAAGGAAGGCCGAGTACACTGCGTACTCGGAGACTGAAGATTAATGAAAAGCCTACCCGGAAGACTTGTTTTACACTTAGTTTTATTTTTGAATATGTAATTTGAATATGTATTATCGGATAGGGTTTCTAGAAGGAATGACAGTTGTCCTAAGTTGGCAGGCCTATAAATAGAATATTTAGGGCACGCCGCCATATGACACATCAAGAGGAAGATGGACACATGATACGGATAAGACCGACACATTAACTGAGAATATTTTGTGTGTGCCGGCTGTCCTAGGATTCCATATAAAACCCTAAATCGATTACCTCGTTTGTATGATTAACATTATATAGATGGAAATCTTTTGAGTGAATCCTGTGTATGCCATCTATCTTTGAATATTCATTGCAACCGTATGTTTGTTATTGATTCCGCCTTTAACAAACGGTTATCTTTCTAAATATAGTAACCCGTCATTAACTCTCTTGTCAACACGATTAATTTTGTGTGAGTTATGACATGATTGATTAAGATCCGAGCCGAAACGACCATCTGAAGGGACCTGACATAAAAGTACACGAAAAGAATTACACGACTCACGATCTAGAGTTAGGCGCCATAATCTTTGCACTTAAGATTTGGAGGCACTATCTCTATGGAGTAAGATTTACTGTGTATACCGATCATAAGAGTTTGAAACACATTTTCGATCAAAAAGAGCTCAACATGCACCAACGGCGATAGATGGAGACTCTTAACGACTATGATTGTGAGATTGTGTATCATGAAGGCAAGGCCAACATCGTGGCTGATGCCTTAAGTCGTAAAGAGCATGAGAAGCCCAAAAGGGTTCGAGCTTTGCGCTAGAACTTCAAATTGATCTCTTTGGCAAATCAAATCCGCGCAAACGCAAGCAATCAATGAAAACCAAATCTCTGACGAAAAACGAAATGGCACCATTGACTCGCTAGTTAAGGGTGATGATGGTATCCTTAGACTCGGCAATAGGATTTGGGTACCAATCGTTGGAGGTTTGCGTGAGAAAATCTTGAACGAAGCTCACAAGTCGAAATATATGATGCATCCCGGAAGTGATAAAATGTACCACAATCTAAAGGCGAATTATTGGTGGAGCGGAATGAAAAGAGATGTCGCTCCGCATGTTGCGAAATGTTTAACTTGCTTGAAAGTTAAGGCTGAACATCAAAAGCCTTCGGGATTGCTTCAGCAACCTGAACTTCCCATTTGGAAGTGGGAGTTAATTACTATGGATTTCATTACCAAACTCCCGAAGATGACTCGACAACATAATTCTATTTGGGTGATTGTGGATCGATTAACAAAATCTGCACACTTCATACCCATTAATGAGTTGTATTCTATGGATAGATTAGCACGTATCTATGTAAACACCGTTGTAGCTTTGCATGGAGTACCGCTGTCTATAATATCTGATCGAGACAGTCGTTTTACGTCTCAAATTTGGAAAAGCTTCCATCAAGCTCTCGGTACAAAGTTGAACCATAGCACTGCTTATCATCCACAAACCGATGGGCAAAGCGAAAGGACGATTCAAACGTTGGAAGATATGCTCCGCGCTTGTGTGATCGATCTAGGTGGAAGTTGGGACGGCCACTTACCCCTAATGGAATTCTCGTACAATAATAGTTATCACGCAAGTATTCAAACCGCACCGTTCGAGGCATTATATGGATGAAAGTGTAGAACGCCCGTGTGTTGGTCTGAAACCGGAGACAATCAGTTATCTGGACCCGAGATAGTCCAAGAAACTACCGACAAAGTTATTCAAATCCGTGAACGACTCAAGACGGCACGTGATCGCCAAAATAATTACGCCGATGTCCGTCGTAAGCCGTTGGAATTCAAAGTCGGTGACAAAGTACTTTTGAAAGTCTCGCCTTGGAAAGGCGTTGTTCGCTTCGGTAAGAAAGGAAAATTAAGTCCTCGATTCGTTGGACCTTTTGAGGTACTCGAACGAATCGGCATTGTTGCATACCGGTTGCGACTGCCTGAGGAAATGCAAGGGATACACGATGTATTCCATGTTTCGAATCTGCGTAAGTGTTTGACCGATGAATCGTTGGCTATGCCATTAAAAGACGTTGAAATTAATGAGAACTTAAAATTCGTAGAACGTCCAATTCAAATTGAAGATTCAAAAACAAAGAAGTTAAAGAAAAGAACTTTGAAAATAGTGAAAGTAAAATGGGACTCGCGTAGAGGGCCCGAATATACTTGGGAACTCGAATCGGAAATGAAAAAGAAATACCCCCAATTATTCTTGTAAAAGCAAGCTCGAGGACGAGATTAGTTTCAAGGTGGGTAGGATGTAACAACGTGAAAATTTCGAGTTCAAAGTATCAACTTTCCAAAGTATAGGGACTAAAATTGCCAAATTCCAAACTTGAGGGTTTAAATTGAAAATTCTGATTTCCTGACCATCGCGCTACGGGATGAGTCAGAGGAGAGCCCCATCGCGTATCACGATGGGGTACCTGACACATGTTGAAACGTGTGCCAAGTGGCACTGGTTATCGCCACGTGTCACCAAGTGGCAACACTGCTGCCACATGTTGCCATGTAGAGCGGTGCCTGCCACGTGTCGACGCGTGGCAGGTCTACGCTGTGAGTCAGCATACCTATATCGCGATACGCGATAGGTCTGCTGAGGAACCTATCGCGTATCGCGATAGGAGCCAATTTTTCGTCTATAAATAGCAGCCATGGGCTGCTCATTTCCACATCCCAAATCAGTTGTTCACTCTCTCACTATCCTCTCTCTAAAAACCCAACAAATCATATAAACAAATTCCTCGATAAGCGTGCCTAGAATCTTGTTTGTGTACCGACGTTTCCTTGAAGTTTATACCACCCTCCACTCTCACTCCATCAAGAAGGTATTGTTATAATGGCAATGAATCTCGATAAGCGTGTTGTCGAGAGTTGAAATTTGGCGTTATCAATTGACGACCAAAGAGTTCAAGCGGCGTTGGGGTTCTGCTCGAGTCCCTAGAGTTTCTATACGCCACTTAAGGTTAGGCGAAATATCGAATTCAATATAATTTAATATTATATTCAAGGCTTAAGCCTTAAGTCGAGGATATACTCGATACCTCGATAAAAGAAAAGAAAAGAAAAGAAAACATAACAAAGAAACGAATGAAAGAATAGATATTGAATATTGTGATAACATATATATGTGTGTATGTGTATATGTAAATATTCTTTGTTATGAAATATTATTTAATGAATAAAGAGTATTCTTAAATAATAAAAGAAAAGATTACGTTTCTTGGAGATGAAGTAACGTCGTGTTTTGAATATAAACTAAATGTTTATAATTTACTTTTAAACTAAAGGTTTTTAAGTAAAAGAAAATGAACAAGAGGTTCATCGGGGATTGAGATATAAGACTAAAGGTCTTAAGCCGGATCGTGTATCCGACTAACAAGTATTTATACTCGTACTATAGGTGCGAGATAAAGAAAAGGGAAATACCCTTGGACGGTGAGTGAAGCCGATCCTAAAGAGACAAGGTGAATATGCCCCCAAACTTTTACTTATTTAAAATGAGTCAAACTTGTTATTTGAAATTGTTTACAAGGGACTATGTGTTCCTAAAACCGTTATGAATAAGGGTATAAACCTAGCCCTCAGGCTGTGGTATACGTATGTCTGGATCCTTACATAGGTGGTACTATGCGATGTATGGGCATGATCGC
This sequence comes from Bidens hawaiensis, assembly GCF_021521415.1. Taxonomy (NCBI): domain Eukaryota; kingdom Viridiplantae; phylum Streptophyta; class Magnoliopsida; order Asterales; family Asteraceae; genus Bidens; species Bidens hawaiensis. The sequence continues at coordinate 19,897 of NW_027495836.1, read as the reverse complement.
ACCACCCTTGGTCGTAGGACGCTCTCCTGCAGGGAGTACGACCGTTGTGTATATTGACGAGTACTTAACTAAGTCGAGCGTTGCGGTGTTTGCTGAGGTTATCTTCGAACGGTGTTTCAAAATTTCTTGAAACTTTTGATCGTTGATGGTCATTTTGACAGTTAACTTAGCTTTGAGATCATGATTACTTGTTGACAATGCTTCAATCTTTTCTCTAGATCTCATCTGAGAGTCTAGAGATTGTCGATAAGTATCTTTTAGTGAAGCAATTTCTCTCACAACTATCATTGTGATTTTTCAAAGACTCTAACTTAGGTTTGTTTTTCTCACACTCAACACAAGTTACTTTAGTAGACACATTAGAAGAGATAGGAACAGAAGTACTAACCTCATTGATCTTATCCATGCAAGCAAAAGTGGTTGGAAATTTATCACATGAATCATCAGAATCCGATTCAGTATCATTATCAGATGACAGCTAACTTACGCTTGCATCTTGAAAAACTTCATTTTTCTTGAACATAACCAAATTGTCTTGATTATCATTACACAGCAGTCGTTGTGACCAATCAGTTCCATCCAAATTAGTCAGCATAGCTTGTGACCCAGAAGAAGATATTGTGGTTTCAGAATTCTTAACAGCACCATTTCCATTTTTACTCGATGAACTTCGATCTTGATTTCTAGGACAAGTATACTCCTTCTTCTGCTTATCACATTTTTTGCAAAATTGCCGAACTCTTTGCAATTATAACATTTAACCTTTAGTTTATCGAATCCAACCTTCTTGTTCAAAGCATGAAGATCTTTGCCAGTTCGTTGCATGAACGTTTTAACCTTTCGAACAATCATTGCCATGTTCCATTTCAAATCCATAATCACTAAGTCATCTGGATCAATTTAATCGTAGTCTTCATCAGTCAAATCACTAGTAGCAATCTTGCTACTAACCAGATATTCATATGAGGTCATGAAGGCTGACAAGAAAGCAAAGTTTTGTTCAGCTTCCTTCATGTTTACACTCGGTGGTGGTGAGAATTGATTTGTAGTAGATGGATTTCCAGATTCACCAGAAGCACCAGGTGATCCAGAACTTCCAGCAGTGTAGAAACATGCTCTTGGATCACTATAGATAGTTGTCGCGTTCTCACTTGCATTTTGTGTAAGAAATGCAGTGATTGGAGAGATTGTCGAACTCAGAGGCATACTTCCACCATAAACTGCCGGATCTTGACTATCCTTAGAAGATTTCTGACATTTAAGATCGTATTCTCTTGCTTCGATCTTTCGCATGAATTCGAATGCTGTCAAGTCTTCATTGTTGAAGTAGTTTTTCTCTTTCAGAACCATTAAAAATGTCGAATAAGAACTCGGTAAAGCACTTTTGATGGTATCAATCTTATCAGTTTCAGAAGTTTCCAACTTCATCTTGTCCATCTCAGCTATCAGATGATTAAACCTTGTTGCCATCTCCTCGACAGTCTCACCCTTTAGTAAATTAAAGTTTCTAAATTGAAACTTGAGCATTACCTTCTTTCTTTCAGCGGTGTTAACCATACTCCTCATACGAATGTGTTGGAATAACGAAGCACAAATGTTTTTGCTACCAACTTGGTGAAAGATGTTTTCGGGTAAAGCCATTGTAAGAGTAGAGCAGGCTTTTGTTTCAGTCTCTAACAATTTCTTTTCTTCTTGAGAGTATTGAGAGATAACTTTAGGCGTGAAACCGATAGTCTCATCTCCAATCATCGGAACGGTATATACCTCATCCAAGCAATACGAACAATCAGGGTGAACCGACCCTAGATGAGCACGGAAATGGGGTTCCCATTTAGCAAAATCGCTAAATTTCGTTAAAAGTGGACATTTTGAATGTGAACCGATCTCGGTGTCCAGTTGCAACATTTGTTGCATTAACATATTTGGGAAGCTAAAGCATACATACTAGCCATGTTGACAAATGACAAGACAATCAAATTTCAAGGGTTAAATTGAAAATATGCTAAAGAACTGTGAACAGTGTTTGTTAACTAACTAATATAACGAATCAATTATAACAAATTGAATGTTATCTCAGTAACGAATTAGGAACAGCTTCACACGAATCTGGAACAGTGTCACACGAAATAGGTTATAACGAAACTGGGTCAACGAATTAAGTCAAAGTAACGAATTAGGTTGACGAAATATGTTAACGAATCAGGTGGTTCCCTTAACGAATCAAGTAAGTGTAAGTTTAGTGAATTAAGGTAAGGAACTATAGAGTTTCCTTAACGAATCACTAAGGAACTTTAACGAATTAGGTGACGAATCAAGGTGACAAATCAGCTACGGTTGATAACGAATCAACTATAGCGAATTAGGTTGTTAAAACGGTTATAACAACCTCTGACAACTCTTGCCACATGGCAAAAGTTGTTAGAATTAAAGTTAACGAACTTGGATACGTGTCTCACGAACTAGAAAACACGAATGAGAGTAAGTAAACGAATTGGAACACGAATTAGTGAATTAAACTAACGAACTTGCTGAGAATTTAACGAATCTTTAAGCAAAGATGAAGATCTTCAAATCTTCAACCACGCTTTTCCAGAAATCTGGAAAATGAAGAACACATTCAAGTAATCCAGATTTGTAATACTTTCTCGATACTAAACCAAATCGTCAATGTGACCTATCAAATTACTCGGAAACACAATACGAATTCAAAACCAACACTCTTGTAACCCAGATCACCTTAACTCATAACCAATTTGACCAAAACAACTACTCTGTTTTTGGCCAAACCAGATCCAAACCAATAACCACACAAACTCAAACCAAATATCAATTCCAGTCTACAACACCTTCCAATACCTTAACAAACACAGATCTAATCCAATTCAAACCATATCCAATCAAATTCACACTTAATTTGATCCAAACTCAAACCGAATCCAATTAATACCAAAATAACAATTATCAGCCCTTAATTAACGAATTAACAGTCAAATCAAGAGCAATCGAATACCGAAAGCTCTGATACCACTTGTGAAACCCTCTGATCTAACTCAGATATAAGGTCTAATAACAATTATGGATCTAGTTCATAGTTGCTCTTATAGATTATATGTTGTATATATTAGTATTAGTTTGTATTAGGTTAATTGATATATTATAGATTGAATTATTATATGAAGCTTTGGTTGAGAGAACAATTGGGCAGAGATTCGATAATATTAACTCCAAAACTTACATTATGAAGAGGATGAACCTCTATATATAGTAGACAGGGCTAGTTCGTTACACATTCCATAACGAACTAGACTCCTGCTTCGTTACAATACATTAAACAGATAAACTTATTGAAACACCCCCTAATTCATTAAACATCCTTAATGAATCAGGAGGAACTTAAATTAAGGTCTAGTTCGTTAAACATCCTTAACGAACTAGACAGTTCCTCTAAAGAACTAGCATAATTAATAATATCTTTTACATTAAATAAAACGATAAATATGATATAACCAAGCCCCGGTGTGGAAGCGTGAATAATCGATATTAACGGTGGAGCTCGGATCTAGGGTTATGATCGAATCTCACTCATATTCACTCTTGAAAGATGTTTGGATGGATGAGGTGTATTGGGAGAAAGCCTGATTTGATTAACAATCAATACTAGGATGTACAATTGTAATCAAAACACAAACAAGATAGAAATGGTAGTATGATAATATTAGTCGAATGATTCTCATAAACATGAATCACTCATACATACATACATACATTCGATTAAGAAATATCAGCCGCCACCAGGAGAGCTCATCCTGGAGGCTGAAACTCTCTCAAAGGGATAAAACCCTAAATCTCACTTAATACAAAATACACTCTCTCATACTAGACAAATGAATAAAAACATCTATTTATACTAGTCTAGCATGACTTGATCTTCAAGCCATCCATCCTTGGTTGGGACCAAACAATAAATTTTTCACCCACAAATTAATTTGATGCGTCGGTCTAAAACATAGGTCCAACAATCTCCCCCTTAGACCGATGCCATCGAATTTCTTTAATGATTACCTCTTAACTCGTTGTCTTTCGTTGAAATTCTCCCCCTCACGTTAAGCTTCTCCCATTGTTCATATTGAATTATCACTCTTATACCACTTCTGGATATAGTTGTATGGGCATATGAACGAGGCTTTGAACTTCAAAGATCAACTTCAAGTAACAAGGTTACCACAAACAGAAATAAACTCATTGTGATCATCAAATAGTCTCCAATTCTTTACTTGAGTCATTTACTTGATTTGAAGCTAACCATTTGCAATGAAATTCAAATATTTTTACTCCCCCAATTTCGTTGCAATTATCTTTAATAAATGTGTCTTCAAATCAAGTGTGGGTGAGGCAATCTTGACCATCCTTATCAAGATTGTAAAAATCTGAAAATAAACATATTCATATGTTGGTTGACACTAAAAGTGATTAAATCCTTAAGCTTGGTCAATACTTGTTCTTGTAAAGCTTTGATGAAGTCGTGAAATTGGATGAGGTTTGAATTCCATAAGATTGTTGATGATTGGAGAAAAATTACCAAAATACCCCTGAGTATATATCTTCCGTAGAGAACAGCTTGGTCAAACGGTCAACGGCACCAAAAATCTCAAAAGTTTCTTCAAAACTTTGAAATGTTTCACAAACTCTGTTTCCTAGCACACTGTGCTTGGGAGCACTTTACTAGCACAAAGTGTACTAGAAAGCACTTTCCTAGTAAGGAAGTGGGCTAGAAAGCACTTTCCTAGCAAGGAAGTGTGCTTGGGAGCCCTTTCCTAGGACAGAAGTGTGCCCGGATTTTTTAACGAGCATGCTCGGAAACACTTGTGATTTTTCATTTTTCACCGAGCATGCTCGGGAGCAAAAGTGTGCTTGGAAGTGTACTCGGAACACTTGTGATTTTTCAATTTTTTCACTAGCACACAAGTGTGCTTGGAAGTGTACTTGGGACTTTAAAAGATAGTTTTCTTGAGAGGACAAAGGATATGCTCTGGGTTTCACAAAGTGTGCTCGAATTTGATGTGCCCGAGATAAGATATGCCCGAGATAAAGTGTGCCCGAACCAAAAAATTTGTGCTTGGGCAAAACACAAACTGTGCCCGAAGCAACACTTAACCATTATCATTACCCGAGAACAATCTTATATGTTCATTGTATGCCCGATACATCAAAATTCATTTCTGCATCATCAATCACTGATTTGCCCTTGCAGAGCATGCTTGAATATTCACTTTGCATTTGCTATAACAAACAATGATAATATTTCCTTTAGTACCTGTTCATTCTGGACTTGTACTTTCTTCATATCAGTTTGTACCAACGGCAACGTTTTCCAATATACCATATCCTGTTTGTACAGCACACTTATCAAAATCAATATCGAGCAAATAAAACCCTAATTCTTTCAGATCGAAAAAGTAGTTCCGAAATCTGAAAAGAATCGATGAGCAGTATCTAGGTCATCTGGAAATAAACAAAAGAAATCTATCTTCAATCTTATCCACAGCCTTTTCTGATGTGGAAATCATCAAATGAACAGAGCTGCCGAAATACGAGCCAAGTAACACTGTTACATCAGATCTGGACCATTCTGACCAAATAAAAATGAAATTGATGTTGGATCTCCAAACGAGTCATCAACCCAAACATCAATCCAAATACTTTTCTCCAAATCATAAAATAATTTCAAAACCCCCAAAAGTATAATTTCAACGAACTTCATCGTTTAACGTCCATGGTGGATTCAAGAGCAAAATGAATCAGTTCAGCGGTTAGTCTGAACGATTTGGTAACCCTGCTCTGATACCAATTGATATAACCGAGCCCCGGTGCGGAAGCGTGAATAGTCGATATTAACGGTGTAGCTCGAATCTAGGGTTAGGATCGAATCTCACTCATATTCACTCTTGAAAGATGTTTGGAAGGATGAGGTGTATTGGGAGAGAGCCTGATTTGATTAACAATCAAAAATAGGATGAACAATTGTAATCAAAACACAAACAAGATAGAAATGGTAGTATGATAATATTAGTCGAATGATTCTCATAAAGATGAATCACTCTTACATACATGCGATCGGTTAAGATATATCACCCACCACCAGGAGAGCACATCCTGGAGGCGGAGACTCTCTCAAAGGGATAAAAGCTTAAATCTCACTTAATCCACAATACACTCTCTTATACTAGACAAATGAATAAAAATATCTATTTATACTAGTCTAGCATGACTTGGTCTTCAAGCCATCCACCCTTGGTTGAGACCAAACAATATATTTTTCACCCACAAATTAATTCGATGCGTTGGTCTAAAACATAGATTCCAACAATCTCCCCCTTGGACCGATGCCATCAAATTTCTTTCATGATTACCTCTGAACTCGTTGTCTTTCGTTGAAATTCTCCCCCTCACCTTAAGCATCTCCCATTGTTCATATTGAATTATCACTCTTATACCACTTCTAGATATAGTTGAATGGGCATATGAACGAGGCTTTGAACTTCAAAGATCAACTTCAAGTAACAAGGTTACCACAAACAGAAATAAACTCAATGTGATCATCAAATAGTCTCCAATTCTTAACTTGAGTCTTTTACTTGATTTGAAGCAAACCATTTGCAATGAAATTAAAAGATTTTTACTTCCCCATTTTCGTTGCAATTGCCTTTAATAAATTGTGTCTTCAAATCAAGTATGGGTGAAGCAATCTTGACCATCCTTATCAAGATTGTAAAAATCTGAAAATAAACATATTCATATGTTGGTTGACACTAAAAATGATTAAATCCTTAAGCTTGGTCAACACTTGTTCTTGTAAAGCTTTTGATGAAGTCGTGAAATTGGATGAGGTTTGAATTCCATAAGCTTGTTGAAGATTGGAGAAAAATAACCAAAATACCCCTGAGTATATATCTTCCGTAGAGAACAGCTTGGTCAAACGGTCAACGGCACCAAAAATCTCAAAAGTTTCTTCAAAACTTTTTAATGTTTCTAAAACTCTGTTTCCAAGCACAGTGTTCTTGGGAGCACTTTACTAGCACAAAGTGTAATAGAAAGCATATTCCAAGCAAGGAAGTGTGCTAGAAAGCACTTTCCTACCAAGGCAGTGTGCTTGGGAGCCCTTTCCCATCACAGAAGTGTGCCCGGATTTTTTACCGAACATGCTCGGAAACACTTGTGATTTTTCATTTTTCACCGAGCATGCTAGGAGCAAAAGTGTGCTCGGAAGTGAACTCGGAACACTTGTGATTTTTCAATTTTTTCACTAGCACACAAGTGTGCTTGTAAGTGTACTTGGGACTTAAAAAGAAAGTTTTCTTGAGAGGACAAAGGATATGCTCTGGGTTTCACAAAGTGTGCTCGAATTTGATGTGTCGGAGATAAGATGTGCCCGAGATAAAGTGAGCCCGAACCAAAAAAATTGTGCTTGGGAAAACAAAAACTGTGCCCGAAGCAACACTTAACCATTATCTTTACCCGAGAACAATCTTATACGTTCATTGTATGCCCGATACATCAAAAATTCATTTCTGCATCATCAATCACTGATTTGCCCTTGCAGAACCTGCTTGAATATTCACTTTGCATTTGCTACAACAAACAATGACAATATTGCCTTTAGTACCTGTTCATTCTTGACTTGTACCTTCTTCATATCAGTTTGTACCAACGACAACGTTTTCCAATATACCATATCCTGTTTGTGCAGCACACTTATCAAAATCAATATCGAGCAAACAAAACCCTAATTCTTTCAGATCAAAAAAGTAGTTCCGAAATCTGAAAAGAATTGATGAGTAGTATCCAGGTCATCTGGAAATAAACAAAGGAAATCTATTTTCTATCTTTTCCACAACCTTTTCAGATCTGGAAATCATCAAATTAACAGAGCTGCCCCAATACGAGCCAAATAACAGTGTTACATCAGATCTGGGCCATTCTGACCAAATAAAAATGAAATTGATGTTGGATCTCCGAACGAGTCATCAACCCAAACATCAATCCGTATACTTTTCTTCGAATCATAAAATAATTTCAAAACCCCCAAAAATATAATTTCAACAAACTTCATCGTTTAACGTCCATGGTGGATTCAAGAGCGAAATGAATCAGTTCAGCAGTTAGTCTGAACGATTTGGTAACCTTACTCTGATACCAATTGATATAACCGAGCCCGGGTGCGGAAGCGTGAATAGTCGATATTAACGGTGATGCTCTGATCTATGGTTAGGATCGAATCTCACTCATATTCACTCTTGAAAGATGTTTGGAAGGATGAGGTGTTTTAGGAGAGAGCCTGATTTGATTAACAATCAAAAATAGGATGAACAATTGTAATCAAAACACAAACAAGATAAAAATGGTAGTACAATAATATTTGTCGAATGATTCTCATAAAGATGAATCACTCATACATACATACAACATTCGGTTAAGATATATCAGCCGCCACCAGGAAAGCACATCCTGGAGGCGGAGACTCTCTCAAAGGGATAGAAGCCTAAATCTCACTTAATACACAGTACACTCTCTCATACTAGACAAATGAATAAAAACAACTATTTATACTAGTCTAGCATGACTTGGTCTTCAAGCCATCCACCTTTGGTTGAGACCAAACAATATATTTTTCACCCACAAATTAATTCAATGCGTCCGTCTAAAACTTAGATTCCAACAATCTCCCCCTTGGACCGATGCCATCAAGTTTCTTTCATGATTACCTCTGAACTCGTTGTCTTTCGTTGAAATTCTCCCCCTCACGTTAATTTTTTTCCATTGTTCATATTGAATTATCACTCTTATACCACTTATAGATATAGTTGAATGGGCATATGAACGAGGCTTTGAACTTCAAAGATCAACTTCAAGTAACAAGGTTACCACAAACAAAAGTAAACTCAATGTGATCATCAAATAGTCTCCAATTCTTAACTTGAGTCTTTTACTTGATTTGAAGCAAACTATTTGCAATGAAATTAAAAGATTTTTACTTTCCCATTTTTGTTGCAATTGCCTTTAATAAATGTGTCTTCAAATCAAGTATGGGTGAAGCAATCTTGACCATCCTTATCAAGATTGTAAAAATCTGAAAATAAATACATTCATATGTTGGTTGACACCAAAAGTGATTAAATCCTTAAGCTTGGTCAACACTTGTTCTTGTAAAGCTTTTGATGAAGTCGTGAAATTGGATGAGGTTTCAATTCCATAAGCTTGCTGAAGATTGGAGAAAAACTACCAAAATACCCCTGAGTATATATCTTCCGTAGAGAACAACTTGGTCAAACGGTCAACGGCACCAAAAATCTCAAAAGTTTCATCAAAACTTTGAAATGTTTCAAAAACTCTGTTTCCTAGCACAGTGTGCTTGGGAGCATTTTACTAGCACAAAGTGTAATAGCTTTCCTAGCAAGGAAGTGTGCTAGAGAGCACTTTCCTACCAAGTCAGTGTGCTTGGGAGCCCTTTCCTAGCACAGAAGTGTGCCCGGGTTTTTTACCGAACATGCTCGGAAACACTTGTGATTTTTCATTTTTCACTGAGCATGCTCGGAGCAAAAGTGTGCTCGGAAGTGAACACGGAACACTTGTGATTTTTCAGTTTTTTCACTAGCACACAAGTGTGTTTGGAAGTGTAGTTGGGACTTAAAAAGATAGTTTTCTTGAGATGACAAAGGATATGCTCTGGGTTTCACAAATTGTGCTCGAATTTGATGTGCCGGAGATAAGATGTGCCAGAGATAAAGTGTGCCCGAACCAAAAATTTTGTGCTTGGGCAAAACATAAACTGTGCCCGAAGCAAGACTTAACCATTATCATTACCCGAGAACAACCATATATGTTCATTGTATGCCCGATACATCAAAAATTCATTTCTGCATCATCAATCACTGATTTGCCCTTACAGAACCTGCTTAAATATTCACTTTGCATTTGCTACAACAAACAATGATAATATTGCCTTTAGTACCTGTTCATTCTTTACTTGTACCTTCTTAATATCAGTTTGTACCAACGGCAACGTTTTCCAATATACCATATCCTGTTTGTGCAACACACTTATCAACATCAATATCAAGCAAACAAAACCCTAATTCTTTCAGATCGAAAAAGTATTTCCGAAATCTGAAAAGAATCGATGAGCAACATCCAGGTCATCTGGAAATAAACAAAAGAATCTATCTTCAATCTTATCCACAGCCTTTTTAGATCTGGAAGTCATCAAATGAACAGAGCTGCCCCATTACGAGCTGAGTAACACTGTTACATCAGATCTGGACCATTCTGACCAAATAATCATGAAATTGATGTTGGATCTTCGAACGAGTCATCAACCCAAACATTAATCCATATACTTTTCTCTGAATCATCAAATAATCTCAAAACCCCCAAAAAAACAATTTCAACGAACTTCATCGTTTAACATCCATGGTGGATTCATGAGCGAGATGAATCAGTTTTGCGGTTAGTCTGAACGATTCGGTAACCATGATCTGATACCAATTGATATAACCGAGCCCCGGTGCGGAAGCTTGAATAGTCTATATTAACGGTGGACCTTGGATCTAAGGTTAGGATCGAATCTCACTCATATTCACACTTGAAAGATGTTTGGACGGATGAGGTGTATTGGGAGAGAGCCTGATTTGATCAACAATCAATAATAGGATGAACAATTGTAATCAAAACAAAAACAAGATAGAAATGGTAGTATGATAATATTAGTCGAATGATTCTCATAAAGATGAATCACTCATACATACATATATACATTCGCTTAAGAAATATCAGCCGCCACCAGGAGAGCTCATCCTGGACACGGAGACTCTCTCAAAGGGATAAAACCCTAAATCTCACTTTATACACAATACTCTCTCATACTAGACAAATGAATAAAAACATCTAATTATACTAGTCTAGCATTACTTGGTCTTCAAGCCATCCACCCCTGGTTGAGACCAAACAATATATTTTTCACCCACAAATTAATTCAATGCGTCGGTATAAAACATAGGTTCAAACAATCTCCCCCTTAGACCGATGCCATCGAATTTCTTCCATGATTACCTCTTAACTCGTTGTCTTTCGTTGAATTTCTCCCACTCACGTTAAGCTTCTCCCATTTTTCATTTTGAATTATCACTCTTATACCACTTCTGGATATAGTTGTATGGGCATATGAACGAGGCTTTGAACTTCAAAGATTTAATTCAAGTAACAAGGTTACCACAAACAAGAATAAACTCAAGTTTATCATCAAATAGTCTCCAATTCTTAAATTGAGTCGTTTACTTGATTTGAAGCTAACTATTTGCAATGAAATTCAAAGATTTTTACTCCCCCAATTTCGTTGCAATTTTCTTTGATAAATGTGTCTTCAAATCAAATGTGGGTGAAGCAATCTTGACCATCCTTATCAAATTTGTAAAAATCTGAAAATAAACATATTCATTTGTTGGTTGACACTAAAAGTGATTAAATCCTTAAGCTTGGTCAATACTTGTTCTTGTAAAGCTTTTGATGAAGTCGTGAAATTGGATGAGGTTTGAATTCCATAAGCTTGTTGATGATTGGAGAAAAATTACCAAAATACCCCTGAGTATATATCTTCCGTAGAGAACAGCTTGGTCAAACGGTCAACGGCACCAAAAATCTCAAAAGTTTCTTCAAAACTTTGAAATGTTTCACAAACTCTGTTTCCTAGCACATTGTGCTTGGGAGCACTTTACTAGCACAAAGTGTACTAGAAAACACTTTCCTTGCAAGGAAGTTTCTAGAATGCACTTTCCTAGCAAAGCAGTGTGCTCGGGAGCCCTTTCCTAGCACATAAGTGTGCCCTGATTTTTTACCGAGCATGATCGGGAACACTTGTTATTTTTCATTTTTCACCGAGCATGCTCGGGAGCAAAAGTGTGCTCGGAAGTGAACTAGGAACACTTGTGATTTTTCAATTTTTTCACTAGCACACAAGTGTGCTTGGAAGTGTACTTGGGACTTAAAAAGATAATTTTCTTAAAAGGACAAAGGATATGCTCTGGGTTTCACAAAGTGTGCTCGAATTTGATGTGCCCGAGATAAGATATGCCCGAGATAAAGTGTGCCCGAACCAAAAAATTTGTGCTTGGGCAAAACACAAACTGTGCCCGAAGCAACACTTAACCATTATCATTACCCGAGAACAATCTTATATGTTCATTGTATGCCCGATATATCAAAAATTCATTTCTGCATCATCAATCACTGATTTGCCCTTGCAGAACCTGCTTGAATATTCACTTTGCATTTGCTACAACAAACAATGACAATATTGCCATTAGTACCTGTTCATTCTTGACTTGTACCTTCTTCATATCAGTTTGTACCAACGACAACGTTTTCCAATATACCATATCCTGTTTGTGCAGCACACTTATTAAAACCAATATCGAGCAAACAAAACCCTAATTCTTTCAGATCGAAAAAGTAGTTCCGAAATCTAAAAAGAATCGATGAGCAGTATCTAGGGCATCTGGAAATAAACAAAAGAAATCTATCTTCAATATTATCCACAGCCTTTTTAGATCTGGAAATCATCAAATGAACAGAGCTGCCCCAATACGAGCCAAGTAACACTGTTACATCAGATTTGGACCATTCTGACCAAATAAAAATGAAATTTATGTTTGATCTCCAAATGAGTCATCAACCCAAACATCAATCCATATACTTTTCTCCAAATCATAAAATAATTTCAAAACCCCCAAAAATATAATTTCAACGAACTTCATCGTTTAACGTCCATGGTGGATTCAAGAGTAAAATAAATCAGTTCAGCGGTTAGTCTGAACGATTTGGTAAGCCTGCTCTGATACCAATTGATATAACCGAGCCCCGGTGCGGAAGCGTGAATATTCGATATTAACGGTGAAGCTCGGATCTAGGGTTAGGATCGAATCTCACTCATATTCACTCTTGAGAGATGTTTGGAAGGATGAGGTGTATTGGGAGAGAGCCTGATTTGATTAACAATCAAAAATAGGATGAACAATTGTAATCAAACACAAACAAGATAGAAATGGTAGTATGATAATATTAGTCGAATGATTCTCATAAAGATGAATCACTCATACATACATACATTCGTTTAAGATATATCAGCCGCCACCAGGATAGCACATCCTAGAGGCGGAGACTCTCTCAAAGGGATAAAAAACTAAATCTCACTTAATCCACAATACACTCTCTCATACTAGACAAATGAATAAAAACATCTATTTATACTAGTCTAGCATGACTCGGTCTTCAAGCCATCCACCCTTGGTTGAGACCAAACAATATATTTTTCACCCAAAAATTAATTCGATGCGTTGGTCTAAAACATAGATTCCAACAATCTCCCCCTTGGACCGATGCCATCAAATTTCTTTCATGATTACCTCTGAACTCGTTGTCTTTCGTTGAAATTCTCCCCCTCACCTTAAGCTTCTCCCATTGTTCATATTGAATTATCACTTTTATACCACTTCTAGATATAGTTGAATGGGCATATGAACGAGGCTTTGAACTTCAAAGATCAACTTCAAGTAACAAGGTTACCACAAACAGAAATAAACTCAATGTGATCATCAAATAGTCTCTAATTCTTAACTTTAGTCTTTTACTTGATTTGAAGCAAACCATTTGCAATGAAATTAAAAGATTTTTACTCCCCCATTTTCGTTGCAATTGCCTTTAATAAATGTGTCTTCAAATCAAGTATGGGTGAAGTAATCTTGACCATCCTTATCAAGATTGTAAAAATCTGAAAATAAATATATTCATATGTTGGTTGACACTAAAAATGATTAAATCCTTAAGCTTGGTCAACACTTGTTCTTGTAAAGCATTTGATGAAGTCGTGAAATTGGATGAGGTTTGAATTCCATAAGCTTGTTGAAGAATGGAGAAAAATAACCAAAATACCCCTGAGTATATATCTTCCGTAGAGAACAGCTTGGTCAAACGGTCAACGGCACCAAAAATCTCAAAAGTTTCTTCAAAACTTTTTAATGTTTCTAAAACTCTGTTTCCAAGCACAGTGTGCTTGGGAGCACTTTACTAGCACAAAGTGTAATAGAAAGCATATTCCAAGCAAGGAAGTGTGCTAGAAAGCACTTTCCTACCAAGGCAGTGTGCTTGGGAGCCCTTTCCTAGCACAGAAGTGTGCGCGGATTTTATACCCAACATGCTCGGAAACACTTGTGATTTTTCATTTTTCACCGAGCATGCTCGGAGCAAAAGTGTGCTCGGAAGTGAACTCGGAACACTTGTGATTTTTCAATTTTTTCACTAGCACACAAGTATGCTTGTAAGTGTACTTGGGACTTAAAAAGATAGTTTTCTTGAGAGGACAAAGGATATGCTCTGGGTTTCACAAAGTGTGCTCGAATTTGATGTGTCGGAGATAAGATGTGCCCGAGATAAAGTGAGCCCGAACCAAAAAAATTGTGCTTGGGAAAACAAAAATTGTGCCCGAAGCAACACTTAACCATTATCTTTACCCGAGAACAATCTTATACGTTCATTGTATGCCCGATACATCAAAAATTCATTTCTGCATCATCAATCGCTGATTTGCCCTGCAGAACCTGCTTGAATATTCACTTTGCATTTGCTACAACAAACAATGACAATATTGCCTTTAGTACCTGTTCATTCTTGACTTGTACCTTCTTCATATCAGTTTGTACCAACGACAACGTTTTCCAATATACCATATCCTGTTTGTGCAGCACACTTATCAAAATCAATATCGAGCAAACAAAACCCTAATTCTTTCAGATCGAAAAAGTAGTTCCGAAATCTGAAAAGAATCGATGAGCAGTATCCAGGTCATCTGGAAATAAACAAAAGAAATCTATTTTCTATCTTTTCCACAACCTTTTCAGATCTGGAAATCATCAAATTAACAGAGCTGCCCCAATACGAGCCAAGTAACAGTGTTACATCAGATCTGGACCATTCTGACCAAATAAAAATGAAATTGATGTTGGATCTCCGAACGAGTCATCAACCCAAACATCAATCCGTATACTTTTCTCTGAATCATCAAATAATTTTAAAACCCCCAAAAAAACAATTTAAACGAACTTCATTGTTTAACATGCATGATGGATTCAAAAGCGAGATGAATCAGTTTTGCGGTTAGTTTGAACGATTCGGTAACCCTGATCTGATACCAATTGATATAACCGAGCCTGGGTGCGGAAGCGTGAATAGTCGATATTAACGGTGGACCTCGGATCTAGGGTTAGGATCGAATCTCACTCATATTCACACTTGAAAGATGTTTGGACGGATGAGGTGTATTGGGAGAGAGCCTGATTTGATCAACAATCAATAATAGGATGAACAATTGTAATCAAAACAAAAACAAGATAGAAATGGTAGTATGATAATATTAGTCGAATGATTCTCATAAAGATGAATCACTCATACATACATATATACATTCGATTAAGAAATATCAGTCGCCACCAGGAGAGCTCATCCTGGAGGCGGAGACTCACTCAAAGGGATAAAACCCTAAATCACACTTTATACAAAATACTCTCTCATACTAGACAAATGAATGAAAACATCTAATTATACTAGTCTAGCATTACTTGGTCTTCAAGCCATCCACCCTTGGTTGAGACCAAACAATATATTTTTCACCCACAAATTAATTCAATGCGTCGGTATAAAACATAGGTTCCAACAATCTCCCCCTTAGACCGATGCCATCGAATTTCTTCCATGATTACCTCTTAACTCGTTGTCTTTCGTAGAATTTCTCCCACCCACGTTAAGCTTCTCCCATTTTTCATTTTGAATTATCATTCTTATACCACTTCTGGATATAGTTGTATGGGCATATGAACGAGGCTTTGAACTTCAAAGATTAAATTCAAGTAACAAGGTTACCACAAACAAGATTAAACTCAATTTTATCATCAAATAGTCTCCAATTCTTAAATTGAGTCGTTTACTTGATTTGAAGCTAACTATTTGCAATGAATTCAAAGATTTTTACTCCCCCAATTTCGTTGCAATTTTCTTTGATAAATGTGTCATCAAATCAAGTGTGGGTGAAGCAATCTTGACCATCCTTATCAAATTTGTAAAAATCTGAAATTATACATATTCGTATGTTGGTTGACACTAAAAGTGATTAAATCCTTAAGCTTGCTCAACACTTGTTCTTGTACAGCTTTTGATGAAGTCATGAAATTGTATGAGGTTTGAATTCCATAAGCTTGTTGATGATTGGAGAAAAATTACCAAAATACCCCTGAGTATATATCTTCCGTAGAGAACAGTTTGGTCAAACGATCAACGGCACCAAAAATCTCTAAAGTTTCTTCAAAACTTTGAAATGTTTCACAAACTCTGTTTCCAAGCACAGTGTGCTTGGGAGCACTTTACTAGCATAAAGTGTACTAGAAAGCACTTTCCTAGCAAGGAAGTGTGCTTGGGAGCCCTTTCCAAGCACAGAAGTGTGCCCGGATTTTTTACCGAGCTTGCTCGGAAACACTTGTGATTTTTCATTTTTCACCCGCAAAAGTGTGCTCAGAAGTGTACTCGGAACACTTGTGATTTTCCAATTTTTTCACTAGCACACAAGTGTGCTTGGAAGTGTGCTTGGGACTTAAAAAGACAGTTTTCTTGAGAGGACAAAGGATATGCTATGGGTTTCACTAAGTGTGCTCGAATTTGATGTTTCCGAGATAAGATGTGCCCGAGATAAAGTGTGCCCGAACCAAAAAATTTGTGCTTGGGCAAAACACAAACTGTGCCCGAAGCAACACTTAACCATTATCATTACTCGAGAACAATCTCATATGTTCATTGTATGCCCGATACATAAAAAATTCATTTCTGCATCATCAATCACTGATTTGCCCTTGCAGAACCTGCTTGAATATTCACTTTGCATTTTTACAACAAACAATAATAATATTGCCTTTGGTACCTGTTCATTCTTGACTTGTACCTTCTTCAAATCAGTTTGTACCAACGGCAACGTTTTTCAACATACCATATCCTGTTTGTACATCACACTTATCAAAATCAATATCGAGCAAACAAAACCCTAATTTTTTCAGATCGAAAAAGTAGTTCCGAAATCTGAAAAGAATCGGTGAGCAGTATCCAGGTCATCTGGAAATAAACAAAAGAAATCTATCTTCAATCTTATCCACAGCCTTTTTAGATCTGTAAATCCTCAAATGAACAGAGCTGCCCCAAAATGAGCCAAATAACACTGTTACATCTGATCTGGACCATTCTGACCAAATAAACATGAAATTGATGTTGGATCTCCGAACAAGTCATCAACCGAAACATCAATCCATATACTTTTCTCTGAATTATCAAATAATTTCAAAACCCCCAAATAAATAATTTCAACGAACTTCATCGTTTAACATCCATGGTAGATTCAAGAGCAAAATGAATCAGTTCAGCGGTTAGTCTGAACGATTTGGTAACCCTGCTCTGATACCAATTGATATAACCGAGCTCCGGTGCGGAAGCGTGAATAGTCGATATTAACGGTGGAGCTCGGATCTAGGGTTAGGATCGAATCTCACTCATATTCACTCTTGAAAGATGTTTGAACGGAGGAGGTGTATTGGGAGAGAGCCTGATTTGATTAACTATCAATAATAGGATGAACAATTGTAATCAAAACACAAACAAGATACAAATGGTAGTATGCTAATATTAGTCGAATGATTCTCATAAAGATGAATCACTCATACATACATACATACATACATACATACATACATACATACATACATACGTACATTCGATTAAGAAATATCAGCCGCCACCAGGAGAGCTCATCATGGAGGCAGAGACTCTCTCAAAGGGATAAAACCCTAAATCTCACTTAATACACAATACACTCTCTCATACTAGACAAATGAATAAAAACATCTATTTATACTAGTCTAGCATGACTTGGTCTTCAAGCCATCCACCCTTGGTTGAGACCAAATAATATATTTTTCACCCAAAAATTAATTCGATGCGTCGGTCTAAAACATAGGTTCCAACAAAATACAAAACGATATACAAAGACTCAAAACGCAAAAACCGTGTACTAACACATTGAAAATTTAAAATGGGTCAGGTTTTTGGGTTTGAAAATTAACGAATGTTAAACATCTGTTTCTAAAATCAAATCATCGTTCTCTTTAGGTAATTGTAATTTTGGTAAATTCTTACAATATTCTTTTATATTTTTCACTTGGTCTTCTAGGCTTTTATCAAAACTAAATATCTTATCTTTCTTTAATAGGTTTTGAAAAGGCTTTCTTATTTCTGCGAGATTTTTAATAAAATTTGAAGCATAATTCAATATACCAAGAAAACTTTGTACTTGCTTTTTATCTATTTATTTATTAGGAAAGGATGTAATATTTTCAAGAATATGGCTCTGGAGTTCTATTCCTTTACCATCTATTTTCATTCCTAAAAAATTAATATTATCTTTTAGTAAGCTAGTTTTTCGTTCAGATAGAGCTAACCCATGTTTTATACAAAAATCTATAAATATTTCAAGATGTTTTAAATGACTATTGATATTATCAGATAATATTAAAATGTCATCAATATTAACAAAAATAAAATCGTAATTCTTAAATATTGTATCCATTTTTCTTTGAAAAATTTGTGGTGCATTTTTTAATCCAAAAGGCATTACAAGCCATTCATACTGACCTTGAGGGGGTGGAGAATGCAGTATAACTAATACTATCAAGATGCATTTTTATTTGCCAAAATCCACTTTTACAATCAAACTTTGAATTTTTTTTTATTTCTAGTCCAGATTATTAAACTTTCTTCATGAGGTAAAATATATCCATCAAAATCAGTATTATCATTTAATTTTTTATAGTTAATTACCATTCTAGGTTTTCCTCTTATTATTTTTGCATGTTTTCTTACCATGAATGTAGGAGAACTATGTGGGCTGTGGCTAGCTCTAATTAATCTCAAATCTAAAAGTTATTTTAATTGGGTGCTAAATTCTTTATGATCTTCTGGATTATATCTCATGGGCTTTATTCTTATTTCCTTATCTTTATCTTTCATTTCTAATTTTGTTGTTATCTGATTTTTGTTCCAAAATTGTAATGGATTATCTGTATAACATTGTTTAAGTTTATGCTTTATATTTTCAATATGGATATCTAAATTTCTTGGATTTAGTTGATAGTTTAATGGTTTTTCTGGGTAATATTGTAAAACTGGGATTCCTTATTCCATATTTTGGGTTTGGTTTGTAGCCTATATCACCACGCTTGCTGACACGTTTTGTATAATTAATTGGAAATTTTCTTCTGTATAAATTTTTTATTCTTTTAACCACTATTAGGTGGTGGCATGGTGTTTTTAATATTATTTGATATGCTATTATATATAAAGTTATCTTATTAAATCTTTCTAAAAAATCACTTTCTAACAGTACGTCTAAACCTGTATCATAAAAGTAGAATGAAGGACATTTAACTAGATATGATCCTAACAATATTATTGGATTTCTTATTTTTCTTCTTAAAGGGACTACATCTTTAGAAAAAACTAATACCATTACAAGGTGTTATATCTTCATGGTATTCTTCTAGAAAGCATTCTGGTTTACAAATACTTAATCCTGAACCACTATCTATGTAAGCTGCAAAATACTCGGCTTTTAAATCTTTATAAGTAATTCCTATTGGAATATAAATACTTTTAGGGCTTGTCATTTTGGTATATATAAAAGTTTATCATATCGTGTTATTTTTAACCCGTAAGAGGTTATTTGATATGGTTTCACATTTTCTAAAAATGTCAATCCTAACAT